>NW_025999787.1:3000000-3245000 GCF_019419815.1 Pyrus x bretschneideri | reverse complement strand
TGTTTAATAACAAAATATAAATAATATTTGAACGATTCATAAATATAAGAAAAATAACAATTACATATACTTACATGAAGTTGCTCAGTGTTTTCATCACTGGGTCGAACATAAACATCCTTGAACAAGTCGATATTTGGTAACTTGGAACCCTCCTAAAGAAAAAAAAACATTAAGAAAATTTTATTAATCAATAATAAAAAAAAAATTGTATGAAATTTCAAAATTAATATACTTTTACCTGACGTCGTTCCTCAAGCCTATATGAAAAAGGCTTCGAACCGGAATGGTGGAGAAGTGTCTTTGACTCCCGAGCTATCTTGCCAGCAACAGATCTCTTCTGTTAAACACACATTGTACATGTTAGTGCGACTATTTGAAAGAAATTATTTAAAAAAGCTTAAAAAAATAAGTAAAACAGTAATGCATTATTATTAAAATATTATGTACATACCACAAATTTTGGGTTCATAAAATGCTTGCAAAGCCACTCCCAATCATCCTACCGGTCCATCAACTCGGATGGGCAACCATGTAGGTGAGCAGTCTTCGGATCACCCCATTTCTTAAAATGCACATGAAGATCGCTCTTCCAATTTCTGTACCGATTTGCGAAGGTCTCCTTTAAGTAGGCGAAGACCTCAGGGGATATGTCCTTAAGATCAAAATTGACCTACAAATATTAAAAACAACAAAATAATAGTAACAAATTTAATAATATTAAGATAATATACTTTGGTTTATAATATTTGTAAACATAATTAAAACATGATAAAAGGCTAAAAATTAATATACTAACCGACAACTTGTCTCGCACCATTTTTTTGTCTCCTTGGGAATATCTGCCCAAGACTCCCACTGCATAGGACAACAATGCTTAATAACATAACCACAGCCAGTAGCGACGATGCTATGTTGCTGTGAGGTAGCCGCTCCACGATGTCGCGAGTCTTACGCAATCTTGATCAAGGAGGTGGTCAGACGTACGTTCGGTGCCACCTTCAGCATTCGATTAAGCCCCCTGGTGTTTTTTTTAGCTGCCCAAAAAAACTTAAATGATGAAAACCCTAAGCTTAAATTTGGAGAGAAAATTCTGCAAAACCTCCCCTAATAGTATATCATTTCCCAAAACCTTAAAAAAGTCAAATAACAGTAATTCACAACCTGCAACACATTTTCACAATCTAGCAAATTTTCACAATCATAAAAATAATAGTTCTAAAATGAAAAAAAAAAAACAATGTAGTGAGAATTAGAAAAAACTACCTAGCTGGGAGGCCTCACCCTGGACTATGGAGGACGAGGAAGCCTGATCAGATGGCTCCGGCTCGTGGCGGCGTCGATGAGGCCGCCGTGCACTGAGCGGGTGAACTGACACTGATGATGTCGATGATACGGGCACCTGAGACGCCGTAGGATTAGCCTCAGTAAAGGGTGTAGGCTCCCCAATCAATGGAGCACTCACGGTTGGAGTAGTAGATGTTGATAATGCGGGAGGCGCATTGGTCACACTCCGACGACGAGTGATCAACTGCGACATCTATATGCTTTTGAACCATAAAAATATAACATTAGAAACTAATCCTTTCTTGCATTTGAAACTAATCAATTAGCAGCCAAAGTAATATAAGTAGGTAGGAACATTCTTAATTTGAAAACAAAAGGAACTACCTATCCATTTTCATAACCAACAAAACAAATTGCATCAAGTGAAACAAAAAAGAATGGGTAATCCAACACTAGGAATATGTGATAAATTGTAAAGATTATCTGAATCAAGATGCCTAGTAAACACTCTAGTAAGCAAACATTGTAATCAATCAATGGTACGAAAACTTCATTATATCAGTATCAACTATAACATGGTGAACACTAGTAAACGCACTAGTAAGCAGACATTGTAAAGACTATCTGATATTATGAAATGTGAAAATAAAAAAGATTAATCATCTCTGAAAGCAATTTCAAGGATCAGGAGCCTGGGGAAAACAAAATACTGAATTACATGTTCACCTATCAAGATTATCATATTAAATTGGGATGACACAACAGTCCATTTCTAATCTTGCCCAGTAAATAATAGTTAGCAAATTAGCAAAAAATTTTAATGTTCCACATAATCAATTAGGAACGAAGAATCCGCAATCTTAAAGATAGCCTTTAAATAAAAGTCCTCATTCTGCAAAACCTTTCTATGAAAAAAAATCAATATGGTACAAAATTCTAGGATTCCTCCTTGAGGCAAATACTTTTATGCATACCTCTTCCAGTTAATCTATACCATACTCTATTCTTGTAAGATGATAGAGACTAGCTAACAGTCCGCCTGGTGCTACATCATAAGCACATTGGGAACGTAGATAATTGTAACCATATACATATAAAATGATAGCAATCGAATGTCAATCCTGGGGTTTTATTTGTAAAGTTTCTATTCCTTGGTAATCGAAGCCCAAAGATCTATGAACTAACCCATAATATGCCTAACCTTATAAATTTTCTTCCTAAACAACTTGTATGTGAGGTGGGTAGGATACAAAAGACAAGTTACCTTCTGAAGACCCAGGAAATTGCCGAATGAAACTTTTCAAATCTGGACCTCTGACTTTATCTATATGCATAGCTCATAATAATGAATAATTGTATGAGCACAAGGGTACATATATCATAAAGATTCCAGTAAGAAGCTGGCCGGTGTTGATGATTTTGTGCGTACTAATTTCAATCAACTTATCAAAATTAAATGGCGGATCTTAATTTGGATATGCACAACCATTTCAAAGATATGGATAACAGTGCATTAATAGTAATCTGTTGACTGAGATTAAAACAAAATAGTTACCAGCTAACAGGTTTAAAATTGACACATAAGCAATGAAAGTAAGATAACTTCTTTTTTGCCACTGTTGCCAGAATTCAAGTATTTACCACTAAGAAGATAATCCAATGATGAATATGCATTGGCTGAGGCATGCCCAGTAAACACTCAAGTAAGAAACACAAGAACAAGAACAATAGCAACAACAAAAACCCAAACGACAACACGCGTATAAAAACTCAAACTTAAACATATGAAAACACAAAAAGAATTCTAGCATGCAATTCAAAAAGAATTCAGATGTAAGAGGGACTACAAGCAGCGTATTGCTTAACGCAGATAAGGGAATTGAAAATCTGGGTCAATACCTACTGGTTGACTTGGAATTGAAAATGTATACCAAAATATCTTCAAACTGCAAACAAGAAACAACAAAAATGAAATTCTTAAACCCTAAAATTTAGCCCATTTCGTAATAATTTATCCCAAATAAAAACCCTGATTCAATCCCTATTTCAAAATTAAAACCCTAAATCCCATTCACAAAATTTTAAACCCTGAAATCCATCACATGCCTTAGTAATTTATCCCAAATTAAAACCCTAAATTCTAAAATTCATCTCAATTCACAATCAAAATCCTTAATTTCACAATTTCATAATTTGTAATTAGACTTACCTTTAATGAGAAAGACAAGCATGATGAAGGGGTGGTGGCTGCCCGTTGTTTAGAACGAGAGGGAGAGAGATCTGGATTCAAAACAGAGGTCTAAGTTCAAAATATAAAAGATGATGAGGAAGGCTACGGTACAGAGATGGAGAGAGAGGGCGAGATGATGAGGAAGGCTACGGGAGAAAGACCCAGTGATGTAGATTTCAAAAAAAAGGCTACGGGAGTCCAGGTATAAGAAAGGGTGAGATGATGAGGAAGGCTACGGGAGTCTGGGTATAAGAAAGGGCGCATGTCCAAACTTGGAAATTTCAAAAAAACCACCTTATTTTTACAATTGCACGCCAAAATTGTAACAAATTGCATGACATAGGTATTCAAGTTGATGTCACGCAAATTGTTTTTGCGTGACGACTACATTAAGGCGTTGCGCAAGGTGTTTTTTTTTTTTTTTTAAATTATTTTAAATACTGATAAAATGACTTTATTCCTTTCAAAATCAATTTTTTTACATAAAATCCACAATAATATATTTTTCTAACAAAAACTCGACCCGAACTACAATAATAAATTTAAAGCTACTTAATAAATATATATATCATTCAATTTCTTAAGTGTTATACATACAAAATAAATAAATTTAAATATACTTAATAAATATATATACCATTGAACTTGATGGGATATGGATTGTACGAAACTAATTTGAACAATCGAACCGTCAAACTTGTTTGTATATGCGTCAAGATCGTATACGTAAAAAATTACAAAAAATAAACGTTCGGAGATCAAGTAACGGGACAAAACATTTGGACGGTTATAAACGAAAAAATCATGATTCAACGGTAGTTATAACTCCGATTTTGGTGATTTTTTACAACTACACTCCTTGATCCTATATGAATACAATGAACTAATTCGATCGTCAATTTAAAATATTTACACTAGTGGATACCGCAAAATCTTATGTTATACTTAATGAAAGTATAAATAAATTCCAAAAGTGTTAGTGAATCTATCGTTTTGATGGGATACGGATTGTAGGAAATTAATTTGAACGATCGAACCGTCAAACTTGTTTGTATATGCGTCGAGATCGTATACGTAAAAAATCACAAAAAATGAACTTTCGGAGATCAAGTAACGGGACAAAACATTTGGACGGTTAAAAACGAAAAATCATGATTCAACGGTAGTTTTAACTTCAATTTTGGTGATTTTTTACAGCTACACTCCTTGATCCTATATGAATACAATGAACTAATGCGATCATCAATTTAAAATATTTACGCTAGTGGATACCACAAAAGCTTATGTTATACTTAATGAAAGTATAAATAAATTCCAAAAGTGTTAGTGAATCTATCGTTTTGATGGGATACGGATTGTAGGAAACTAATTTGAATGATCGAACGTCAAACTTGTTTGTATATGCGTCGAGATCGTATACATAAAAATCACAAAAAACAAACGTTCGGAGATCAAGTAATGGGACAAAACATTTGGACGGTTAAAAACGAAAAATCATGATTCAACGGTAGTTTTAACTCCGATTTTGGTGATTTTTTTACAGCTATACTCCTTGATCCTATATGAATACAATGAACTAATTCGATCGTCAATTTAAAATATTAACGCTAGTGGATACCACAAAATCTTATTTTATATTTAAAGAAAGTATAAATAAATTCCAAAAGTGTTAGTGAATCTATTGTTTTGATGGGATACGGATTGTAGGAAACTAATTTGAACGATCGAACCGTCAAACTTGTTTGTATATGCGTCGAGATCGTATATGTAAAAAACCACAAAAAACAAACGTTCGGAGATCAAGTAACGGGACAAAATATTTGGACGGTTATAAACGAAAAATCATGATTCAATGGTACTTTTAACTCCGATTTTGGTGATTTTTTACAATTACACTCCTTGATCCTATATGAATACAATGAACTAATTCGATCGTCAATTTAAAATATTTATGCTAGTTGATATCACAAAATCTTACGTGACGAAAGTAATAAAAACACTTTGCATGGCGCATTCACTGGTATGTCGCGCAAAATTTCTTTGCGTGACGTATTGACTTGTGCGTCACGCAAAACAATATTTGCGTGACACATTCGTTGGACATCGCGCAAACAGCCTTTGCGTTACGTTGCGCAAAGTTATATTTCAAAAAACCAAATAACATCCAAAATCCAAACCTAACCCCTTTGATTTTCTTTTCAATTCTTCCAAAATCCAAAAAGGAACTTGTGGTTGTTGATTGAAACGGGAATCAAAATTTATCTTTGTTTTGTGACTCTCTGCTTTTTCAGCTCTGTTTTTGGTTTCTCTAATATATTTATAGAGAGAAGGAGTATAGACTTCAAACTTTTAAATTAAGGAAAAAAATATACATTGCAATTTGCAAGGTTTGTTTTTGTGCAGCACAACATTTAAAGAATGTAGCAGCACAACATTTAAGGAAACAAATAATCTGAGTCTCAAATGCTGATCATTGCTTGCAGTTTCAAATGCAGCAGCATAGCATTGCTGATTAAATGTCCCAAATGCTGATCATTGCTTGCAGTTTCCTCCACCAGCTTCTCAACCACAGTACCTTTCTACATTACCAGGTCCCTCACATTCTCGTTGTATATGACTTAATACTCACATGTTTTCTAGCTTAAGATTGCAAAGAACACACTCTCCAGTTCTGCCACGGAACAATTAATATGAATAAACATTGACAAAAATTGATAGTAACTTAATACCCCCCAAAAAAGTAATGAGCAAGTATGAAATTGTGAGTCACAGTCGGAGTAAGAGTAAGACCAAGAGAAATATTATACTGTGAGATTGTGAGCAAGAATGAAAATAAGAGTGAGAGCAACGCACAGAAATTCTACAAAGAAAACAAAAAAACAACAAAATCACACACACCGAGTGAGAAAAAGATTATATTGTGAGATTGGGAGTGTGAAATAAGGAAAAAAAAATTTAAATAAAATTGTTGCACTCTCACCGTTTAAAATTTGGCAGGAATGGACAATTTAATAAAAGAGCAAAAAATTGCACCACCAATGATTGTACAACAGGATTCTTTGGCTACTTTCCAATCCTTAACTGCAAGCCATGAAAACCAACGTTATCAAACAAAGTATAAAATTGTTTTGTAAAACAGAAAGTAAATGTAAATTGATAGAAACAAAGGGAAAACCTACAATGCAGAAATTTTATTCATGAAAATTATCCCATTTTTTAACCACTATATAGCAGAACACAAAATCTATAACCAGCACATATTTCAACTTTATAATACAATTAAAAATAACAAAAGACTGAACTAAACTGCCAACACAGATCATTTATAAAAATTTAAACCAAAGATGTCCAAAATTATTTTAATTTCATAAATACAATTACAAAAACGCAAAGATGTTTATAGATAGGTTGAATTACAAAAATAAGTTAATTGATAATAGTTCTCAAACAATATACATTTCAGAGAAGAAGAGCCAACTCTACATTATAGGTTTCCTCTGTCTGTGTCCATTTACATTAGCCTTTTATTTTACAACAGAAGTTTAGATTTGAATTTATGTGGTGGCAGTTGAGTTGCAACATTTCATTATTTTGAATCATATTATATAGTTGTCCTGTATTCAGGTTATCCTTAATCCAACACAACACCATGCTATACTTGCAATCTCTGTCAAAGCAACAATCTTCACTATAACTTTCATAATTGTTATTAGTTTGTGATGATTAAACTTACATTGATTATATGATTGTAGATATCAATGACAGCTTTCTCTGTTATCCCTCTCATTGTGTATGTCTTCCCACTGCTCGTTTGTCCAATGCATATCAGCTTTGTCTAGCCTGAAAACAGAAACAATAAGCATTGTTCTAATCCGACAAAACTATAGAATCACCATATTACATTATAATACCTGGGATAAGGCGAGGGATATTTTTGCAAATAATTGGTTCTCTGAAAATAGTACCTGTAGAAAAAGCAATCATTGTAATTTGAAAAGAATATTGTTCAAAAGATGAAAACGTATAGTTGACAGTTCACTAACCATTCAAAATATTCCTAATAGTCCCATTGGGAGTCCTCCACATACTCTTCAAGTTAAACTCCATACAAGCTTCATCTGTCAATTATAACAACAATATCATGAATTTTGTCAATCTCTCGGTGATGACTGAAAATATTAATACAGGATCTAGAGTTAGAAAACAAATGCATGTATAATTGTTCAGTAGTGTATACCTGGAGTAATAGTTGCACACTTGATCGCTACATTGTACCTAAAATACCAAGTGTTAGAGATGTGGAATGAAATAGCAAAATAAAAATTCCAAGCAAAAAGATACTCTAATCACTCCTTCATACATGGAGTAATAGTTGTTGCAGTGCCAAAGAAAATAAATCAATTGTTGAAAAGTTAGATGAGGATCGAAAAAGAAGGGACATGAGTCTAAGGATAAGCCACAACCATTGATGCCCATCAAAGAAGACAAGGCGACATTTTTCACTCCTTCCTCGTATCCCGCTTCTGTTAAGGAAGTAGGAAATTAGAAAAATTATCAAATTAAATTGGGATGACACAT
This sequence comes from Pyrus x bretschneideri, assembly GCF_019419815.1. Taxonomy (NCBI): domain Eukaryota; kingdom Viridiplantae; phylum Streptophyta; class Magnoliopsida; order Rosales; family Rosaceae; genus Pyrus; species Pyrus x bretschneideri. The sequence goes on along the minus strand of NW_025999787.1, from coordinate 3,236,905 downwards.
CAGCCCATTTCTAGTCATGCCCAGTAAACAATAGTTAGCAAATTAGCAAAAAAAAAATTAATGCTCCACAGAATCAATTAGGAACGAAGATTCACAATCTTAAAGATAGCCTTTAAATAAAAGTCCTCATTCTGCAAAACCTTTCTGTGAGAAAAATCAATATAATCTGCCTAACTATATAAATTTTCTTCCTAAACAACATGTATGTGAGGTGGGTAGGATACAAAAGACAAGTTACCTTCTGAAGACCCAGGAAATTGCCGAATGAAACTTTTCAAATATGGACCTCAGACTTTATCTATAAGCATAGCTCATAAATATATGTTTCTTACAATCTCTGTATCAAACAGAAAATCGAAGAAGATAAGGCGACATCTTTCACTCCTTGCTCGTATACTACTTCTGTTAAGGAAGTAGGACCGAAAACTTTATCTGCAAACAGAAGAAACCAATGAACCAATTACTTAATGTGAACCATCACACCTGAGAAAACTACAAAGCATATAATTTCTATATAAAGAAGAAGAATTTGAGGGGAGCAGATTCTTCCCGTGCCTTTTTTAGTTTGACTTTGCCTCTTCTTAACCTCCTGGTTTTTCCTTTACAATTAGATATTAATCCTCATCCGAACTACAATAATAACTCTCGCTATCCTCACTACTATCATTTTCGGATTTCCATTCGTCCTCATCTTCGTTTGCCTCTTCCGGTGCATTGTATCGTGGCAGATCACCAAAGTCAATTGATATTTCAAATTTGGGAACTCCAGCTACTTCAAATGGTTCTTGGACAACATTAGTATCCCGGAATGTTTCTTCACCAAATTCTATCAAAGATGAAAACTGTTGGTCAGCGACGTTGTTGTCGTTGTCATCATGATCTAGTTCTGGAATATCATATAGCCCTCTTCGATTAATCTTCTGAACAACTTTCCAACCATTGCCGGCTTTAGGGTTGTCTAGATAGAATATTTGTTTCGCCATAGTTGCCAAAATGTATGGGTCTTCATCGTACCAACATCTGGTAGTGTTTACTGATAGTAAACCATGGTCTCGCTTAACACTCGTTCGGTTATGTGGGTTTATATCAAACCAAACACACTTAAACAGTATCACTTGACACCTGTCTTTGTAAAGAAATTGTACTACACTAGTTAGTTTGCCATAAAAATCAATGTCTTCACTATCGCCAGCACCCGGGACGTGGACACCACTATTTTGAGTAAACAACTTGTCATCACGTGTTGCCCCTAAGAACTTGATCCCATTGACATGACAACCTGAGAACAATTCAACGTGAAACGGTCCTCTCGCCAAGTTATATAATTCTTCATCGTAAGAGGGTGAATTCAATTCCTTCAATTTGTTCATCTAATATAACATATAGAAAAAGTTAACCTATTAGTGTAACCAAATTTAAAGACAGGCATGAACAATTTAGAAAATATGATCAATTCAAAACACATACAACTTACATGTTCGTGAAACCACGAAAGAAATAATTCACGATGCTTCTTGGCATATAAATGCGAAGGATGTTCTCGCTTCATCAACTGTTCATGTTGTTCAAGGTATGGCAAAGCCTCGTCACAATTGTTGAGTATGAACCAATGTGCTACCTCCATGTCATTTTTAGTAAACGATTCGCCTTCTACAGAATTGCCGAATGGTCGCGCAATTTGAGCAAAAACAGACAGTTTCTCTTTTCTGACACCACCGTCATTAATGCGTTGAGGACGATTGAAAGCTGTCTCAACATCTTGAAGATACATTGCACAAAAAGTAAGTGACTCATATGCGACCCATGCTTCCACAAGTGATCCTTCGGGCTTTACCCTATTTCGGACACACTTTTTCAACTCACCAAGATATCTGCACAAATAAAAGGGTAGATACAAATTATTCAAAGTTTTCATTGATCATGAATCTGTTTTATATATATATATATATATATATATATATATATATATACGCTTAATTAAGTACCTTTCTATTGGATACATCCATCGACAATTGACTGGTCCAGCAAGCAATGCCTCATCTGGCAAGTGAATCATCACGTGAATCATACTTGTAAAGAAAGCTAGAGGAAATATCTGTTCGAACTTGCATAAGACGTTCACAATGTCGTCCTGCAATTGTTTAATATCCGACTTCTGCAAACACCTTGCAGTTAACTGTGAAAAAAATCTTGACAACAACACTATTGGTTTCATCACATCAAGAGGCAATAAGTGTCGAATACCAACCGGTAGAAGGCGTTGGAGTATCACATGACAGTCATGACTCTTCATGTTTGAAAATTTACACCCACTTACGTTCACGCAAGGCGAGATACTGGAAGCATACCCATCTGGAAACTTTACAGAAGAAATAAAGTTGAAAAACTCTTTCTTCCCATTCGGCTTAATTGTAAAAAAAGGATGGCTTTTCTTCAATGTACCACCAACTTTCTTCATCCACAAGGATGACCTAATGCCTATTCGTTCCAAATCAAGGCGAGCTTGGACCGTGTTCTTCGTTTTTCCTTCAATGTCTAGAATTGTCCCGACCAAAGTATCAAACACATTTTTCTCAATATGCATAACATCGAGGTTGTGTCTCAATTTTAACTTTGACCAGTACGAGAGCTCAAATAACATACTCTTATGCGTCCAATTTAGATGTGTAGTTGGTCTGGGCTTACTGACCCTTTTGCCAAAATGACCAAATTCCAAATGGTTTAACTGATCCAAAATCTCATCTCTAGACCATTCTCTTGGTCTTGGTTAAGTCTCTTTTATGTCGTGGAAGGCTTTATCATTCTGACGCCACTCGTTGTCCCAAGAGAGCCATCTACGATGACCAAGATAACAAACTTTTCTCGCATGTCAAGACGATGTTACATTCTCCTTGCATATTGGACATGCCAAATAACCCTTAGTCATCCACCCTGAAACCATTGCATACACGGGAAAATCGTTTATTGTCCACATCACTGCTGCTCGCATGGTGAACATCTGCCCAGTAGACTTATCGTATGTACGAACACCGTTTTCCCATAAATCTTTTAGCTCATCAACCAATGGTCGTAAATAAACATATGGAATTTCTTGGATCTTCGGTAATTAATAGAGTCAACATCATGTATTCTTTTTTCATGCACTTCCAAGGTGGCAGATTATAAGGAAACACGACGACCGGCCAAGTGCTGTGGATTTGGTTTAGAACCCCGAACGGATTAAATCCGTTGGTGGCAAGTCCCAATCTTATGTTTCGCAGGTCAGCTGCAAAATCAGGGTACATCCGATCGAATTCTTTCCATGACTCTCCATCTGCAGAATGCCTCATCACATCGTCATTTACCCGTCTTTCTTTATGCCATCTCATATCGGTTGCAGTATGCATTGACATATACAATCACTGCAACCTAGGCTTTAATGGAAGATAACGCATTACTTTTTGTGGAACTTGGTCTTTCTATTCTGTGATGTCATTTTAAACCTCGGCTCATTGCATACAGGGAATTTATCCAATTGTATGTTCTCCTTATAGAACAATATACAATTATTTAAACATGCGTGAATTTTTTCATACCCCAATCCAAGACCCTTCAACACTTTTTGGGCACTTTTATGATCTTTAGGTAAACAATTGTCCTTTGGAAGCATCCTCTTGATAACTCCCAAAAAGTAATCAAAACACTTGTTTGACAAACAAAACTTGATCTTGCCATGCATCAACTCCACAATTGCCGTGAGCATTGAAAAGTTCTCGCAACCCTGATATAATTCTTGCTTGGCATTTTTCAATAGTTTTTCATAGTTTTTGAATGCCTCATTGTCCATGGTTGGATGGCCGTCATCTCCCCCTTCCTCATTGGTGGTGGTCGAGGTGTATGGATAAACGTCATTTAGAATATCCATAACTTGTTCATTAGGATCCACATTAGATTCAACAGTCTTCACTCGTGTCATGTATGAAGACGAAGCTTGGTTTAATCGTTCTCCATGATGATACCAAGTAGAATAAGTCTCCATCATCCCATTTCTTATTAAATGAAATCGAACATTTTCAAATGCCTCCTTCATTGAGTTATTACACCTCCTACACGGACATCGAATATGAGTTGAACCTAGGTTGTGTCTAGTTGCGAAATCAATGAACTTTTCTATTCCATCTAAGTACCTCCTACACGGACATCGAATATGAGTTGAACCTAGGTTGTGTCTAGTTGCGAAATCAATGAACTTTTCTATTCCATCTAAGTACTCAACAACACATTTATTATGATTTTGTATCCACTGTTTGTCCATTTTGTCTACAATCCCAATAAAAGAACAAGAATTACAACAACTTCAACTATTATCTTGTCACCTTATTCCTTCGGTAAGGGCCCTATCCCATTCAGGAATGTACAATTATGTGTCGTAATTTATGATTCCAATGGATGAAATTTCGACGCGTGCAAATTTCGGCAGCATCTCCTTACAGTTCTTCAAGTGAACGTCATAGATACATAATATCTACCGTGTACTTGAAGAACATAAAAAAATGTTACCAAAATTTCCACTATTGAAACCTAATCCATGAACCACAAACTACAACACATAACTATGCATTCCCAAACTGTCCAAAAAATGGGACAATTCAAGAATTAATTGGACCACAGTCATGCTTTCGCATCCATGCACGAAATCCAACTAATTCTCAAACGGGAAACTAAGTTTGTCTTGAAAAAAATATACAAAGTTAAGTAGTATTAACTTCGTACAATACAAAACAATTTTGTACGAGATGTACAAAAATTAATGAAGTTTATTTTAACGAAGAAAATACCTTCAATTTCGTTCTTCAATGATATTCATATACAAAAATCCTGTACAAAACAAATTTAGTTATTTTAGTTTGAATTCTCAATTCAAAGTTACATATACAAAATCAAATCGCTTATTGAATAGGGATAGATAAAGGAAGGGAGAGGAAATGGAGTAGAAGAGAGATGAAAATTTATTGTGTGTGTGTGGTGGGGGAGCTGGATTTCATCTGGGTAGACTACATAATCGTTACTAATTTCAGATGGCCAAGAAAAGGGGTAAATATTGTATATGATCAGTGCGTCGTTCTGCTTTCTTTGTCATGGAAATTGTTTGCTTTTGAATGATTAACGAAGTTGGACAATGCAAAATTACAATTATTAGATGCTAATTGAAGTATTTGTATGCGAGTGCGTGTGCACGTGTGGGGTTCAGCTGAATGGGGTATGGACTGTGTTGTATGTTCATGGTGAGTAGGCTAGATAGCAAAGCATATAACTCCTACTTTTCGACTGCCAAGAAGATAAGCTGAATATTGTGTAGGATAAAATGGTTATTTGGTTCATTTATAGTGGAATTTGTATACTTAAATTACAGTTCTCGTATGTCAATTGAAATGTTTCTACAAATGTTATCTAATTTTTTAGACGGTATAGTTGTTTTGACCAGATAGAACTCAAGTAAAAAATCAGGGACTGGTTAATACAAGCTGAAATCATAAGTATATTGACCAAAAGTTGGTCTGTTTCTTGAGTGATGGTTATAATACATATTTTGCAAAATTTCATGTGTTAATATATGCTTTATGTATCATTTTCCCGTGTTAATATATTTATGTATCATTTTCCCATGTTGATTTTCGCGTTATCAGTGCTTCCCAAAATTGCTTCATATGACAATTTACTTGTACTTGTTTCCTTAAGCCAGAGACAAGATATGCACGGCAATTCATTATGGTTCTAAATTCTTGAGTAATGGAGAACCTGGAACAACCCAAAACATGGACAAATCCACTAGAATGCAGGGCAATACACTATACCCTTTAAAATTGAAATTGCCTACTCCAATGAATTGACATCCTTTAAACTTGGTACGGAAAGATTTAATGAACATGAAATCAAATTAAACACCTAAAAATTATAAACACAACATCAAAATTCAAAATTTGGTGGAGGAATAAAACAACTCTTCAAATGAACATGCTAAGGTGATGCTTTTTCATTGATTAGTTATCTGACCGTACAAGATTTTCCATCCTCTCACTTGAAAATTCCAGTACCTAATTGAAGATCCAACATTTGTGCCAAGATAAAGGAAATATTGATGCCAGCTACAGCAAAGGGATATTCCCACTCAGCTCTAGTTCCATCTTGCTTGTGCAACAATCTCTGGAATGATTCCTGCAAGGGGATGAAATCAGAAACTTATTAACCCCTTCATGACTCCTACAGAAACATAGAACAAAGTAAATACTTAATTACAATAATACTTTGAGAAGAAAATAATACTTTCAGACCCATACCCATTAAAGCAGTGAAAGGAAATGTTTATATGCATTCGCACATGGATGAAATCCAAACAAAATTAACACCAGTGCCTCTGTAATGTATGCAATAAGCTAGCTACAAGGTTTGAAACAGGTTTAAAAGTCGTCCACTTTGCGCGACGAATGTGACGTCACGCAAAATAGTTTTGCGCGACGAATAAGACATTCGTCACGCAAAGGTAGTTTGAGCGACGCAATTGTGCGTCCCGCAAGATTTTGGTGTGAAACCAAGGATGATTACCGCTTTTTTCCCAACATTACGTGACGAAGGTCTATGTACGTCGCGTAAAACTTTGTGCGACGAAGCATAACATCGCGCAAAACAGTTTTTCGTGACGGAGGTGTTCCTTCGTCGCACAAAAAAGTTTTTGCATGACGTTATGCTTCGTCGAGCAAAGTTCCGTCACACAAAGAAATTTTGCATGACACTTTGTTGCCTCCGTCGCGCAAACAAACTTTGCGCGACAAAATTTACTTCGTCGAGCAAGTTTCCGTCACGCAAAACAGATTTTGTACTAGTGATTTGAAAAAAAAATCCAATAGTAGATAAACTAAATTTCCAATAAACTTAAAGTATAAACTTCAAACTAATAAATTATTGAGAGGGACGCCTTAAAACTAATAAATTATTCAAAGGGGCTATGTTTAGCCCATTCGGTTAGAGATGGTACATGAGTATGGCTTGACACTATTCATTAAAAAAAAAATTTTGCATGGTTATAATTCTAGACAAGGCTCTGTTTAGCCCTTTCGGTTGGAGATGGCCTAAGCTCGCATCCCGTGTGGAACCGGCAGCTTGAGATGCTCAAGTCATAATAGCACAGTTACGATAGGTAGGCTACAAACACGGGCACATGGCGCCTTGACCCCGAAGTCCAATGCACCATCCAGCCTCCGGAAAGATTATACAACCAAAAAGGCTGTGGGTTATAACATTCAAACCTGGGCTCTAAACCATTTGAGGAAATAGTCGAAGGGGCAATCCGGGAATCATCCGAGGGTGGCTCTGAACTTCCACCCTAAGTACGACTACTTCTATCCTAGACCAGCGTACTAAGCCAAGTACGTTCTGCAATACCATGTGTTAAGTAAGTTCGAAGGAGGCATCTAGACTAGGAAATCCTCAAGAGGAATTTTATTCCAATGGAGCTCCGATACACAGAAATGTCAAAAGAGCCACAAAGATATTCACTAGAAAACCAAGTTTTCCGATGCTGGAATCCTGGTTTGATCGTTGAATCCAGGTGAAGTAAACGTCCATCGAGCTACAAGCACTGAGTAGGGACGAAATTCTGTTTCAAGGACATTGCGGTAAGCAAGCGTCGATCTTCAGTTTATCGATTTAAATATTAATTTTGTTTTGTTCATACTAAGCTAAATTATAGATTTGCATTTAATGTTTATTAGCATATTTGAATTTATTTCTAATATAAATTTATTATTGATTGTTGATAAATATCCAACACACCAAACGCTTACGCATATTTCGTCTCGTCAATATCGTCTTTAAACTAATAATCCTTCTCCTCAAATTACAATGAAATTAAATGTTCGGATAACATGTTGGTACGTTTTGTAGGTGACCAATATCTACATATTATTGATGACTTGAAAATGTAAATAATGTGTAAATACAAACATATCTTGAGCCTCTCGGCTAACTTGTCTTGCAAATACATATGGCACCACGTACCTTCCGCGTGCGAATGGCTTTCTTTTACTAAAATACGCTCAAATCCATTATTTGCAACTTGCAAGCTAGCACTGATCAACGACTAAGAGAAATATATGGCAAATTAAAGAACCCTTAATTAACGTTTTACTGATTAATTCTAAACACAGAGACGTAATTTTCAGTGGCTGTCCTCATCACCTTATTGAAGCTGTAAGATGTACATATGATAAAATATGATGCATCAGAAGTCCAAGGCTCCATCAGGGATCGTGAGAGAGAAGCGTCCGTTCCTCCCTACAACTTTTTCCTTTCTTTTCCTAGTCAAGCCTTCTCCCTACAACTTTTTCCTACCCGTACAACTTTTTCCTCTCTTTTCCTATTAAAGCCTAAATCCAAGAAAAACAAAAGAAGAGTCCTTTCCTCCCTACAACTTTCTCTTTTCTTTTCCTATTAAAGCCCAAAAAGAGAAATGAATCCAAGAAAAACAACAGAATTAATAACAATGCTCGGAGCGCTGGATGATAATACCCAGTACCCACTACTGCTAAGAACATAAAACTTGGAGGAAAAAAAAAAATCAAAGCAGAAGAAAATAATTAAGCAAAATCAGCATGAAACTTATACAACTTACAAAGAAATAACAGATAATTAACAATCAACCACAACAGGGAACAAATAAAGAAATAACAGATAATTTTTTTGCTGGTTACAACAAAACTACCCACAGAATTCCAACTTATACCTAAGTATGGACTGCCCCCTCCACGTACTTTAATCTGATTGGCTAACAAGAATATCCCCACAACGAAAGAATTCTCTAAAGCTTAATGTTTGGGGACTGTGCCATAATACGTGGAATTTTAGTTTGCATGCAGCATGCATAAGCGTCACTGGTTAGATGTACCCTTTGGTTTTTCCTATGTCTCTAAGGAAACGAGAAACCCTAGCCTGTCATTATAAGTAGGATTCTTTACATATAAGTCTATGCAACACTTATTTCTTTGACCAAAACCCATCTCATTTTAAACATCCAAATAAAACCCAAATTTGAAATAAACTTCCATGTAAACAAATAAATACCTATTATTTTCAAAATATTTACAATTGTGCCACAACACCCTAATTATGTTGATGAATTTAATTATTCACCTTAATTATAGCAAATAAGTGCTTTATTATTACAAAAGAATCTACTTTTTACTTGTCTTATCATCATCTACTCCATTTCTTATATTTGTTTGACAATCATTGTAGTTATATTTGTTCCAAGGGGTATACTCATGTAGTCTTATCATTGTAGTTATATGGGTTTTAGTTAAAGAAAATTGAATTCCAAGGGGTATACTCATATTTTTAGTTGATTTTATACCAAATCACTCTAATTTATTTATATTTGTTTTTTGTTTTAAATTCATGTTGTCTTAATGTCGATGTGTCTTAATCAATCAGTTAAACCATAGATTTGAGACTGAATGTGCGGTGGTGAGAATTTTCCAACGACTGAGACAGCCCAACTGCTAGTTCAAGCCTCCAAGGAAAAGAGAAACGCTAACCCTTTCTTATAAAATCATCATATCCTCCCTTCTGATTGATCACTTCACTTAGCAGCTGATAGAAAAAATACTCGAGCAAACAGAAGAACTACTCCACTTCACTTGATCCATCACATCACATCACATCATACATCAAACGTTTTGCAATGGCTAAACTCTCTATTATCCAGGATTTCAACCCCAAGGACGAACGAATCTTCGCCATTTTCAAGATGATCGTTGATAAAAAGCCTCTGGGAGAGGAATACGACAGGCTTATCCACAAGTGCAATCTGTTCGGAAATCCATATGAACCATCTCAGATCTGGGAGGAATACGGAAGAAAACAAGCCCATGGTGAACACCTCCTTTTTTTGTCCCAGCTCCATAGGCGCGGTAAGTGTTTGAAATGGTACCAGGCATTGTATTTTTGATTAATCTTCGTTAAAGATTGAATCTTGAATCATAGACTTTTTAGAAAACTGAAGTTTTTCAAGAGAGAGAGAGAGTTGGTAAATCAAGAGTCTGTGTTCTATTCATTACAACCGAAAAACATAAAACCTTACAAGGACTATATCAGACTTTTTCAGATCACAAAACAGAACCTATAATCTAGGAACCTAGGACCTCTTCTCCAGTCATTAATTGACCTTGGAGGATATCATCCATCCACTTGGAAGAAGATGGAGAACACAGTACAGTTAAAAAACCAGATAAGAACCCAGCTGTAAGAGTTCTAAAAACAGAAACTTAGCCGTTGCACATTTTAAACCAAACGGCTACTTGCTAAAAATAGCAAGTTCTTCACTTCTTCGATATCAGAGTTCTCTTCACTTCTTTCTGCAGGATTGTCATCTGCAGTTCGACACTAAGCTTGTATGCAGCTTACATCTCAACAGCCTCTCCTAAGCTGCTTACTGGCTTCACTCCAAGTCTCAATCTCAACTGATTAAATCTATCTTTTGGCAAGGCTTTTGTAAATATGTCTGCAAGTTGTTCTTCACTTCTGCAGAACTGTACATTGATCATCCCTTCTTGCAGAGCTTCCCTTATGAAATGATATCGCCTGTTTATATGTCTAGTTCTCTGATGAAATACAGGGTTTCTGACCATAGAGATTGCTGACATGTTGTCACAAAATAAAGGTGTTGCCTCAGTTTGCATTTCCCCAAAGTCATCAAGAACAAATCTCAACCAAATTGACTGTGCAGTTGCCTCAGCTGCTGAAACATACTCAGCTTCAGCTGTTGACAGTGCAACTGTGTTTTGTTTCACAGAGGCCCAAGAAAATACCCCACTGCCAAAACTGAAGGCATAGCCAGAAGTGCTTCTGCTATCATCTTCACTACCTGCCCAATCTGCATCACAGAAACCAACAAGGATTGCAGACTTGTCTTTCACATATTCAATTCCATAGTTTAGGGTCCCTTGCACATATCTCAGTACCCTTCTTGCCACTCCCAGATGCTTCTTAGTTGGTCCATTCATAAACCTTGATAACAAACTAGCAGCATACATAAGGTCAGGTCTAGTTGCTGTTAAGTACAGCAAGCTTCCAACTATTTTCCTGTAAAGCCCTTCATCTGCCAACTCACTCCCATCCACCTTTTTAAGTTTTTCACCAGTAGATAAGGGAATGGACACAGGTTTGCAATCTTCAAGACCAAATTTCTCAAGTAGAGATTTGGCATACTTACTTTGATGAATGAATACACCTTGATCAGTTTGTAATATCCCCATACCAAGGAAGTGATGTAGGAGACCAAGATCTGACATTTCATATTTCTGCATCATCTCCCTTTTGAACTCACAAATCATCTTGTCACTGCTTCCAGTATAGATAATGTCATCAACATATATTGAGACAATTATCAATCCTCCTTCCTCATCAGATCTTGTATATAGAGTGGCTTCACTTGTACTTCTTTTGAATTTACACAGAGAGAGATAAGCATCAATCTCACTGTACCAGGCTCTAGGTGCCTGTTTAAGTCCATATAAAGCCTTCCTTAACCTGTAGACTTTGTGACCTGCATTTCCCAACTCAAAACCTTCAGGCTGCTCAACATACACTTCTTCATCAAGCACACCATTCAGAAACGCAGATTTAACATCCAGTTGAAACAACTTCCATCCCTTTTGTGCTGCTAAGGCAATGAGAGTTCGAATTGTGTCTAACCTTGCCACAGGTGCAAAAGTTTCATTGTAGTCAATTCCTGGTTTCTGTGCATACCCCTTTGCTACAAGTCTGGCTTTGTGTTTTTGCACTGTTCCATCCAGATTTAATTTTGTTTTAAACACCCATTTCACACCTATAACAGGTTTATCAGCAGGTCTCTCAACAAGTTCCCAAGTGTTGTTTTTCTCAATCATTTCCAATTCTGCATTCATAGCTTCTTGCCAAGCTAAATCACTTGCTGCTTCTGAATAAGTCTCAGGTTCTATAATGCACATGTGACACCTTGCATATATCTTCTAGAGTTTTCAATTTCACTGGAGTGGAGCTTGGTGTGGAGCCTTGACTGTGATTTCCACCATTCTCCTCAACTGACTCATGAACAACAGTGTTTGAATAAGAACTTCCAGCACTGTTATTCTGGAAATCATCAGTTTGTTCCTCTCTACCTTCTTCTTCATAATCAAACCCTTCAAGATTGAAGTGAGTTGAAGTAGGCTCCACTTGATCATTTTTCCAATTCCATGACTGTTTTTCATTGAAGATTACACTTCTTGAGAGTACTATCTTTTTAGATCGCAGATCATATACTCTATATCCTTTTTCACAGCTCCCATATCCCATGAACACTCCTTTTCTGGACTTCTCATCAAACTTGTGTCTCAGGTGTGAAGAAACATGAGTATAGCATACACAACCAAAGACTTTCAGGTGTTTGATTCCAGGTTTTCTACCTGTGAATGCTTCAAAAGGAGTTTTGTCTAGAACAGATGTTGTAAAACATCTATTTTGAAGGTATACTGCTGTGCTTACAGCTTCTGCCCAGAACTCTATAGGCATTCCTTTCTCAAACATCATAGACCTTGCCATTTCACCAATCGATCTATTCTTTCTCTCAGCAACTCCATTCTGCTGAGGAGAGTAGGCAATAGTCAGTTGCCTCTCCATTCCCATGCTTGCACAGTAATCTAGAAACTCATTTGAGGTGTATTCACCACCTCTATCACTCCTTAGCTTCTTTAAACTGAATCCACTTTGCAGTTCAACAAAAACTTTGAATTTCTTGAACACATTGAAGGTGTCAGATTTGTTTCTGAGAAAGTATACCCAGCACATTCTTGAGAAATCATCAATGAATGTGATGAAGTATCTATTTCCTCCAATGGACTTATTTTGCATAGGTCCACACAAATCTGTATGCACCAATTCTAGTGGGCAGCTTGCTCTCCAAGCTTTTCCTTTGTCAAAGGATTCTGTGTGATGCTTGCCTGATACACAACCTTCACACACATCTCTCATTTCTGTCAGAACAGGTAGTCCAAACACCATTTCCTTCTGCTGCATCTTCTTCATACTGTTAAAGTTCAAATGTCCAAGTCTTCTGTGCCATATCCATGAATCCTCAACCATAGAAGCTTTCCTTGCTGCAGGAGTTATGGATTCCAGTGAGAGAGGGAAACATCGATTTCCTGCCATAATCACCTTTGCCACAACATTATTAAGACTGTTGTCATCAAAGATCACTGCCATATTACCCCCAAATAGGACATAGTAGCCATGCTCCATCATTTGACCTACACTTAGTAAGTTTTCATCCAAACCAGGAACCAGCAAAACTTCATTTATATATCTTTTCCCACGCTGAGTTTCAACCACTAAAGTGCCTTTTCCAGTTGCTTGTACAAGGTCACCAGTGCCCATTTTAACTTTACAAGTCACAGATCTGTCAAGATTTATCAAGGTAGACTCTTGTGATGTCATGTGGTTGCTGCAAGCACTGTCCACAAACCACACACATCTATCTTGCACAGTTGATGAGTGACAGGCATAAAACATGGTTCCTGTAGTTACTTCTTCTTCCTTTGCACAGTGAGCAACTTGTTTTTGACCATCACAGTCCTTTGCAATATGACCAAAACGATTGCACTTTCCACATTTTGGTTTTCCTTTGTATCTGCACACACCAAAATGAAATTTCTGGCACACTTGACACTGTGGTTTCACAGAACTTTGACTACTGCCCCCTTGCTTGTTCTGTGAATTAAATCTGTTGTTCCAATTTCCTCCTGGATTGTTGCTCCAGCTTCCACTCGGAGACCAGTTTGATCCCTTCTTGTTTTGTCCCTGCCACTTTTGATTTGGCCTACTCTGAGAACCTTTGTAAGTGCCAGTGACCTGATTGTTTCCAACTCTCAGACTACTAAAAGCCCTCTCAGTTCCTGTCAATCTATCCCTTTCATCATGTAAGTCTTCCCTTTTATCATATACTTTGACAGATGCAATAACTTCTTCCACTCTAATAACATCCAGATCTCGAGTCTCCTCAATAATAGACACAATGGATTTATACCTCCTACTTAGACTCATCAATAATTTCTGCACAATTCTTTGTTCAGTCACATCTTCACCAAGAGACTTCAGATTATTCACAATTCCAAAAAACCTACCCAAATAGTCATCTAGGTTTTCACTATCTGTCATTCTCATATATTCAAAATCAGCCCTAACAGCTTGAAGTTTCACAGCTCTTACCTTTTTATCTCCTCTGAACTCTCTTCTCAGAATGTTCCAAGCCCCTTTTGCAGTCTTCTCATTTCTGATACGAGGAAAGAGCTCATCTGTTATAGCTCCTTGTATAAGACTCAACGCCTTGGCGTTTTTGATTCTGTCCTCTCTGGAGATGGTTGGTGGTTCCACTGGAATATGCTCAGCCTCACTATCCTCCTCTCCAGAACCTTCTTCCTCTTCAGAAATCTGCTGAGCTTGTACACCGAGTTCCACTACATCCCATAGATCATGCGCTATGAGGATAGTTTCCATCTTGACAGCCCAAAAAACATAGTTTGCACCATCGAACTGTGGAGTTCGTAAGTCTCCACTGGAAGAACCTGATCCCACCATTTTCCTTAGTGAGTATCAGTGAAACAACCAATAAAGGAACCACCTTTATCCCTTCTGGGATTTTTTTTTTTTTTTAGGAGGAACCTCACTCACAGCTTTACTCCCTTCTTCGGAATCAGACCAGAAGCTCTGATACCATGTTTGAAATGGTACCAGGCATTGTATTTTTGATTAATCTTCGTTAAAGATTGAATCTTGAATCATAGACTTTTTAGAAAACTGAAGTTTTTCAAGAGAGAGAGAGAGTTGGTAAATCAAGAGTCTGTGTTCTATTCATTACAACCGAAAAACATAAAACCTTACAAGGACTATATCAGACTTTTTCAGATCACAAAACAGAACCTATAATCTAGGAACCTAGGACCTCTTCTCCAGTCATTAATTGACCTTGGAGGATATCATCCATCCACTTGGAAGAAGATGGAGAACACAGTACAGTTAAAAAACCAGATAAGAACCCAGCTGTAAGAGTTCTAAAAACAGAAACTTAGCCGTTGCACATTTTAAACCAAACGGCTACTTGCTAAAAATAGCAAGTTCTTCACTTCTTCGATATCAGAGTTCTCTTCACTTCTTTCTGCAGGATTGTCATCTGCAGTTCGACACTAAGCTTGTATGCAGCTTACATCTCAACAGTAAGAACATCGGTCGCAAGATTGGGCGTGATGGTACTTGGAGCGAAAGTGGGTCTAAAGAGTTTAAGGGCAAAACAAACCCTAATCCTATCGGTAGGAGAAGGAATTTTCGATTCGAGAATAAATGCAAGGCAGGAGACCACGCTAGGTGGCTTTTAGAAGAGTATAGTCTTTATGACGCTGCGGCTGCTCATGATAACACCAAGGCCTCCAAGAATCGCTATGATTTTGATTTCGTCATATGTAAGATGAGAAGGAATCCCAGTGAGAATAAGACAAAGCGTTCGAATGATCCGAATACGAATAATGTTGAAGAACCGAAAAAGGCTGAAACCCTAGACGATGGGCCCATGCTGTCTGCTGGCTCTGCCTGGCTGGAAGGACCACTTCAAGATCACTATCCATTCACGTACCCAGCGCTTGACTTTGCTCATTATCAAATGGATGCAGAGCAATTGCTAACTTTTACAACTGCTGGTTCTGCCTGGCCTCTTGATGAATGCGAAGGAGCAATTGAAGCATACTCTGAGATTCAGAGCAATTGCGATGACAGTTGGCTCAGCCTACCATATGGAGAAGGCACCAGCAACTACTCTCTCGAATTGTCACCGTTATGGAACTTTCAACACAAGGAATACTGATCTGTGTAGGAGATTATGGAGGATAAGGTATATTAATTGTCAAAGCTGCTGCAGTCAAGTTTCCACTACTGCTTGTAGAACTTGGTGCATATTGACTGAAACTCCTAAAAATTCGAGGAATGTAATTTCTTTTCATAATACATACAAGTATAAATGCAATGTTTCTTAGTTGTTCGTGTTTCTAGTTAATTTCTACATGCAGATTCATCAATAAAGTTCAAACGATGAAGCTTGTCAAATTTACTGTTAATCTTATTTCCTCATTGTTTGCACGATAAAAAGTCATTAGGAAAAGCACACAAAAACTTCCAGACAAATAGGCTCTGATAAAAAAGTGGTAGGAATTGCGCCCGACAATATTCCTAGAAAAAGCATAAAGTATAGGAATGAATTTCCGTCCATTAACATCAACGAGATTTACAGCTTTATATAAAGTCTTACATGACTTGTTTCCTATTCTATTTCCTACAAATAAGGCTAACTGATAACCTAATAGGTAATTAAATATCAATCTATGATATTTGACAAATCAATCTAAGATTCCTTTCTTAACAAATATAAAAGTAAACACGACTCCGATCAACACTTAAACACAACCAGACAATCACTGTTCTAAAATTCTCTGTCTAGTGCCGCCTAAGCCCCTTCTAGGCACTAGGCGGTTGACCACTGGCCCGATTAATGCCTAGGCGTTTAAAGATTAAGAAATGACACCTAGACCTACTGAGTTGTCCGCCTAGATCACCTAGGCACCTGCCTAACCTATCCAAACCCGCCTAGGTTGCGACTTACTTAGACAGAAAATAGATAACTTTCATTTTGCATTTTTTTCAATAAATTATGAGAGACTTGTTGCATATTTAAATAAACGCACATTATATGCATGTCCCATATTTTCATTATGTTCAAATACTTCATAATATATCTGTCATTTTATTTTTGTAGTTTATAATGAAATATATATATTTTAAGTATAAGCATACACTTATTTAAAAGAAATATAATAAATTTACTTAAATCCGTCTAGTTTGTCTAGGCGCTAGAACCCAGCCCACCGCCTGACTAGCACCTAACGTTTTTAGAACCTTGCTGACAACACAATCTTGACATCTATGTGAGCTGCAACTGTTTGTTTGTAACCTTAAATACAGTCTGCCGCAGATTTCAGTAGTCTCCGGAAGAAATGAAGTCTGACATAAACATTGAGCTCACTTATTATAAAAGCTTCTATAGAACAACAGAAAAGACATGCGCCTAACGTTTCAGGTTAAAAGACCCAAATATTTTCTTTGTACTCACCAAGAAAACAACATTAAGTTCACTTCGTATAATTATCATTCAGGCAATGGAACCATTTTTTAATACAAACCCATGAAAAAAAATGTCATGACTATAAAATCTCTCTCAAATGACATTAGTTAAATGTTTTATCAGAAAAGTTTAAAAGAAAAATCTCATGTATCAATTTTGAAAGAACCTTTCAACTCTTACCGCTCCAAGGAAGTACTTTTGCCTCTTTGAATTTGGGAACGATGAATTTAGGATTTCTCAGTACTCATGCAGAGAAAGCTTACTTGTCTTTATAGAAGACTGCTTTACAATCTGTCAGTCACTTAAAAACTAAGGGAGTGTATTCAATTGGGAATTTGAGATATTGTAATGGATTTATAAATCCATGGATTTTTACGGAGTTTGTAGAGATTCTATGTAAAATTCTGATTCAATTCCCTCAAAATCTCATGGGAAAATATGAGATTTGTGGATGCTTAAAATATATTACAAAATCTCTCAAATTCCCTCTAATTCCTCAACATTTCCAAATTCTCTAAATTCTAATTCTAATTTAATACAACTGGAATGTTATAAACTTCTTTAAAATTCTAATTGAATACACCTAGATTTCTAAAGATTTTAATAAACTATTTTAAAATCCTGATTGAATACACATTGAATTTCAAAGAATCACTTAAAATCCTGATTGAATGCCCCTAAATTCATACTATGTTTGGATGAGGGAAATAAACATGGAATTTTGGTAAAAGTCAGAATTTATAAATTAACAGGCACCAATTCTCTTGTTTGGATTCATAAGCATAGAAATTTAGAATTTCCGCATGGAAAAAAAACTTGGAATTTGGGACCTCCAAATCCCAAGTTCAAATTCCATGTAAATAGGTGTCATTTCTCAATTTCTATGATTGAGAGTTTAAAAATAACAAATTCTGCATTCAATTCCATTGTTCTTTTAGGTTAACCAAACAAGAAAATTTACAAATTCTAGAAAATAAAATCTCGTCATTTCAATTTCCGTCATTTTTAAATTCTTTAGTAATCTTAAATTTCTTCATCCAAACATGGTGTAAAAGAATTAAAATCCCTCAAAATCTCAATTGAATACATCCCCTAAATCATCAGTTGTAAGTAATTCTCCCAGATGCCATTGAAAAGACTAGGATTTCAGTCAGAGTAGTAACTCTCACCCTTGTCTCTGTTTCCTCAATCAGTGGGACTTGCCGTTCCTGTTCCTGAACATATTCAAACAATGACTAATCTCTAAATTCTTCTAATAAGAGAAAGCGTCCGAATGATCCGAACACGAATAATGTTGAAGAATCGCAAATGGCTGAAACCCTAGAAGCTGGGCCCATGCGGTCTGTTGGCTCTGCCTGCCAGGGAGGGCCACTTCAAGACCACTATACATTGACCTACCCAGCGCTTGACTCTGATCATTATCAAATGGATGGAAACCCAGAAGAGCAGCAGCCTTTGCCAACTTTGACAACTGCTGGTTCTGCCTGGCTTGATGATGAATACGGAGGAGCAAATGAAGCAAACTATCAGATTCCGAGAAATTACGATGAGATTTTGCTCAACCTACCACCATTTGCAGAAGGCACCAGCAACTACTGTTCCCAATTGCCAGGGGATTTACAGTTATGGGATTCTTAACACAAGGAGTACTGATCTGTGTAGGAGATTATGGAGGATAAGGTCTATTAATTGTCAAAGTTGCTGCAGTCAAGTTTTCACTACTGCTTGTATAACTTGGTGCATATTGACTGCTAAAAGTTTGACGAAGATTTCCTTTCGTAATACATACAAATATAAATGCAATGTTTCTTAGTTATTCGTGTTTCTAGTTAATTTCTACATGCAGATTCATCAATAAAGTTCAAACGATGAAGCTTGTCAAATTTACTGTTAATCTGGTTTCCTCATATTTTGCACGATAAAAAGTCATTAGGTAAAGCACACAAAAACTTCCAGACAAATAGGCTCTGATAAATGAGTGATAGGAATTGCGGTCGACAATATAAAAGTAACCACAACTCAGATCAACACACAACCAGACAACCATTATTCTAAAAATCTCCGCCTAGCGCCGCCTAAGCCCCCGTCTAGGCACTAGGCAGTTGGCCATTGCCCCGATTAATGCCTAGGCATTTAAAGATTAAGAAATGACACCTAGATCTGCTAAGTCACCCGCCTAGGTTTCAACTTAGATAGAAAATAGATTTCATTTTGCATTTTTTTTTCAATAAATTGTAAGAGACGTGTTGCATATTTAAATTAATGCACATTACATGCGTGTCCCATATTTTCATTACGTTCCAATACTTCATAATGCATCTGTCATTTTATTTTGTAGTTTATAATGAAATATATATATATATATATATATATTATTCTAAACTACAAAATAATATATATATATATATATATATTAAGTATAAACATACACTTATTTAAATGAAATATAATAGATTTACTTAAATCTGCCTAGTCCGTTTAGGCGCTAGGCCCCAGCCCGCTGCCTGACTAGCGCCTAGCGTCTTTAGAATCTTGCAGACGGCACAATCTTGACATCTATATGAGCTGCAACTGTTTGTTTGTAACCTTAAATACAGTCTGCCTCAGATTTCAGCAGTCTCCGGAAGACATGAAGTCTGACATAAACATTGAGCTCACTTATTATAAAAGCTTCTACAGTAGAACAGAAATGAAAGAAAATAACATCAGATTAAAAGACCCAGATATTTTCTTTGTACTCACCAAGAACCCTTCAACTCTTACCGCTCCAAGGAAGTGTTTTTGCCTCTTTGAATTTGGGAACGATGAATTTAGGATTTCTCAGTACTCATGCAGAGAAAGCTTACTTGTCATTATAGAAGAGTACTGCTTCACAATCTGTCAGAGTTACTTAAAAACTAAATCATCAGTTGTAAGTAATTCTCCCAGATGCCATTGAAAAGATTTCAGTCAGAGTTTCCTCAATCAGTGGGACTTGCCGTTCCCGTTCCTGAACATATTCAAACAATGATTAATCTCTAAATTCTTCTAATAAATCAAAAAAATTAAAACGGAGGTATATGCACCACAATCAACCTCATTCTTATCATGGGCCATACATTTCAGTGTACCCAGTCCTTCTGATATGATTATCTAGACCTTTATCCTGAATAACCCATCTGAATAAAAGAACTGCAGAGTTGTAGCATAGAAGAGTCAGAAGCACTATCTAACTATATGCATTTTGTTTCCTCTTTTGATCACATAGCAGATGTAAAAGCAACTAAATTGATCAGGAAAGTTTACGTGCCTTTTTCCCATTTCAACTCCTTCCCAAATTGACTTGATTCTTCGGATTGCTGGAAAAAAAGAAAATCACTTTTAAAGTTCCCATTTGATTGGTAACGAAAGATGCTAATTAATAATCAATCCTAAACATCCTTCCCAAATTGACTTGATTCTTCGGATTGCTGGAAAAAAAAAGAAAATCACTTTTAAAGTTCCCATTTGATTGGTAACGAAAGGTGCTAATTAATAATCAATCCTAAACAACTGGCATCATGTCGCGCTTGAATAAAAAAGCAAAGCACATGAGACAAAAAGGAGGGAAAAAGGATATGATACCGTCCCAAACCCACCTCAAACCACTGGTTTTCAATTAGGTTACAGGTTTAGTTGAGGCACAAACTGACAATAAACACAAACATTCTTCCCCTCAAGATCACCCCACATGAGACAATACCTAGCCTGTCGAATAGGAAACTAACATATCCTTTCAGTTACCACTAATCTGTTTCACACAAACAAGGTTAGGGGAACCACACCCGGCTACAGTGGCTGAATTCCAACAGTACAAAGTAATTTTCCAAGTCTTTGCATTCCTATTATTTCAAACTACAATATTCTCTGGTTGAAAAACACAGAGAAAGTCCTAGTGTTCTAGTAAATGAAGTATGTGGAATAATTTTAATTCATGAAAATGTGATGGCATGTGGTCTAGGTTTTAAAAAATTATAAGAAACAAAGAAGACAGGTAGTAGCACTACTACCTCAAATGGTGAAGATTTGAGATCGGAAGATGTTTTGGTAAAGTTCACACAAGAAACATGCCCTTTGCATATAAGTCAAACCACAAGAATGAAGCTAAATGAATGGGAAGAAGAAGATAAGTGAACAAGGTGTCATCCATCAGTCCTGAACAAGTAGCTATAACAAGGGAATAAAGTAAGAAAGTCCTAGAAAGACACTAATCAGCTTCAATTGTCTGTTGCTTAGGAGTGAAAGTTCACAATTTCAAGGCCGGTTCACAACTCATATTCCTGACAGAACTCAGAATTCAACAAGGGAATCAACCAATCAGAAACAGTCAGCAACAAAATGCACAGAGGTATCTGATTTTTATTTGAGGAGGAAAACGGAAAGGAATAAATGCATATGGAATCCTTACCAATAAAATAAACTTAACATTAGCTTTCCACCCATCAATCACAATATAAGATCATTTAAAAACAAGTTCTCAAAACAAAAAAAGGAAAAGAACAAGACAATCAAAAGGCTGATTTTAATTCACAATCATACTCCAGAAAAGAAAACATGTTGGCATGAGCGTCTAACCAATTATGTAGCTTTAGGCCACGTTGGTCAGGTTGCAATTTCTTGTCCAAGAAAAATCCACATCAGTTACCAAAAGTGTATTTGAAACACACTTTATCTGTTCTAGATTCTGCTACCACACCCGATTTCTTGGATGATGATAAACACAAACCAAGTATCTACAACATCTACCTCTCACTGTAGAAGCCAGACGTGAAGTCTAATATTAACATAAAGCTTACCTCATTCTAAAAACTTGTGTAGAATCACTGAACAAGCAAAGCAAATGAAAACAGGCACAGAGTAACAGTCTAATTTGGAGAGTAATCCAGCTATCAGATAAGAATATGACATCAATTTGGAGGTATCATCGCATACATACATTATGCACACACACAATCTGAATCGTACCCGTAACCATTTGCACGATTGAATTTCTCATAACATGTGACCAATCAAACCTTATCTAATCAAACATCTATCAAAAAAAATAATAAAAGAATTTGGAAATTAGAAGATATAATTGGATTTCCAAGGCAATATACTAAAATTGGGGACTTCCTCCATCAATGGAGCCCTTGGACCGGATAATCTCCACATTTGTTGCAACCGAAGGCCAGAGCACTAGAGTTAGAGAAACTGATGCTATCAAAACCCGTTATTAATTCGTATGACAATTGTTTCGGAATCTCTAGCAGCTTAGGAATCTAATGCAGGGCTTTGCAGACTAAAGTACACCAAATCATATATAATTGCACAACTTTCATCAGAATTCAGCTCTAAAAATTTTAAATATGGAAATCAGAAGAGGAAATGCAAGATTGAATTTCTCATACCACCAAATCATTTCGAATCACACAACTTGGATAAGAATTCAGTTCTAGAAAAACTTTGAAAATTAATCAGAAACAGATGATTGGCTTTTAAGCAGAAACAGATGATTGGCTTTGATTTGATTTGATTTGATTTGGAAATTGAGTAATCGCCAAAATCAAACACCCAAAACTCAAACCTTAGCTGCATTTTCTCGGAAACCAAACACAACGAACAATCGTGCGAGGAAACGGAAACGAACCTGAAGGAGCTGCTTGGATTTGGTAGCGAGAGAGTCATCTCATCATGTTCAGACACTATATCCAGTCAATTCATCATGTTCAGACATTATATTGGCGGGCAAACATCCCATTTTTATGTTGGGTTAATAACTGGCACAAGTCTGGGCCAATATTCATAATGGGCCTAAATCTCAACAAACCACTATTGAACGGTGATTTAATTTGCAGTGATCGATGGGCATGAGAGACATATACTATCATTTAAAGATCATTCCTACAAAAAATTATCTACATCGAAAATCTTCCCTCCAAATGTTCATCTTATATTTATATATTGAAAAAGTAGGTAAAGAAAAAGGAAGCACTTTTTTTTTTTTTGAGTGAACTGCCAATTTAGTTCCTGAATTATCATCTCAATGAAAATTAGGTCTCTAAACTCTTTTTTTTTTTTTTTTTTTTTTTTTTTTCAGAAAAATCCGTCATTGAATTATAAAAATTTTTCAATTACATCCCTAATATTACATTCGAAGTGACTATATTTAATTTTCCGTCAATTTAAGTCACAGTTACTTGCATGTGATACACATTATATGGTAGATTGGTAGTTTTTCATAAGAAATAGTGTAAGTTAACTTCAGAGGGTAAATTAGATATTAGATTTGTAACCTATCTGAAATGTTAAGGGCTTATAGGGAAGAAAATGATGATATTACACTCTGAAGTGTGCTAAGTGACTTAAGTTGACGAAAAAAATTGATAAAATAACTTTGAATATGATAGTAGGGATAATTAGCAATTTTTAATTTAGAAACTTATCGGCACTTCACCCTTTTGTTTTATCAAGAGAATAAGGAAACACTCGAATCCTTGTTCTTCTTAATCTTTTATTTTTATTTTTGGAATTACCACCATGTCCTTTAGGGTAGGTTCTGTACATGTGATGTCACTGCACAAGGCTCTCAATTTTTTTTATATGTGCAAAAGTACATACACATATCAATATGTGCTAACCTACTGATATATATTAAGATGTTCAAGTTTGTACCAAATTTTGGTCTCAATACAAGTAGTTTTGTTGTATCTTATCTATATGAGTGTAGTATAGGTTTGAAAACGCTTTCATTTAAGTTTTGTGCAAAGCCTTCAAAATTTCAGCCCAACGGTCCTCCTTTACCTTTTAGCTGATCAAGTATAGACTGAAGGAATTTTTAATTACAAGTTTGCCCATTTGTAAAATAATCGATAAAAACCGTAAAAGACATCATGAGAAAGTATACATGCTCGGCTTGAGTTGCAGCACACTAAAAACAAGGCTTCCTTTGAGAAAAGTTTGATACTCATCATGATTTTAGACATTTATATTTCATGGAACTTCGCTGTTTTGTCTCAATTAGTGCGCTATATGGTCCTAGAGGAGTATGGGTTGTCCAAAATGAATGGTATAGACTCCGAGGCATGTGATGGAATTTTTTTTTTTCTTAATATGAAACAATCATGTATATTTCTTATCTTAGATGAAGTTGATGAAATTCTTCACGATCATGGCCTTAGTTTTAGTTCTACATATTATTTGTTTGTATTGTTTTTTTTTTTCTAAGAGACAATATTATGATTTTAGATGCTTACTAGAGTTTATTTTAGGAATCATAGTGGATGAGGAAATAACATTTCAATTTTTAAATTTTTACAGTGGATGAAATTATAATGTGGATGAAAAATAAGACACTAGGGTGGGTCTAGCAGCTATCAAAAAGGGCTTCTTACAAAAGTACTTAAGAAGTGTTTCTCTACAATCTAAAATCATTTCTAAATATTTCTTCTAAATGTGTTCAAAAACACTTTATTTTTAAAGGAAAAGTAATGAAAATGGCTTGAAAATTTTGAGTTTTAATCAAAATGATAAAAAGGTGTTATAGGTGAATAGTGACAGGAGTGACTTTTTAGAGTAAAATTGTCTTTTTCTTATTAAATTGAACAGTACTAAAAGTGTTACATTAAAACTACATATTTTTAAATAACTACTCAGTGCATAGATCAAATTGATGGATGCAAATAAAAAGCATCCCCAATCCATATATGCAGCCCAATTTAACAAGTAGAAGCCCATCAGTTTGACTGAGCTTGGCCCACCACCAGGGCTACAGCTTCTGCGAATCACCATCCTCACGTTCGGAGAACTGGAAGTTCGCAACATAACAAATCCTGATACAACAACAAAAACCCCGAATTTGAATTTAAGGTTTTTCAGTGAGATAGAAATTATGAACCGATTCAGCCGATTTTCCACGTTCGCTTCTCGAATCTTGAGGCCCAATGAGAGCAAGAAGCAGCATCTGCTTCCAGCTTCCCAGCATTTCTTAGCTCAAAGAAGCTCCAATCGCTTCTTCGACATTTACAAGGTAACCCATCTCTTATTTTACTGCCACCGATTCAAATGTACAATTTATAATTTATTTCTCCGAAATTAGCCAAAACCCGGTATTGTTAATGGAAATTAGGGAAACCCCATTTGATTTTGCAGCTTGGAAATAAAGCAGCTATGGAGAAAGAGCGTGCCCGGCTGTAAGTTCTTGTACCATTTTCTGTTTGTTTTCAATTTTTTTTTGGGGGGCATGTATCAATATCAATGCATTGTTGCTGTAATGTAGGGCAGTTCTTTGTATGTATGTGATGGAAATGTGGGACTTGCATGCAATCCCCAAGGACTAACATTTGTGTGACATTTCTTCTTCTTTGCTTTATTTGTTTTCTGTATTGATGGAGCCATAGGAGGAGGATGGTCACTTGTCCTCAATTTTGTTTGGGAATGTACTTGTGCTATAGTTATTTTTTTCTCTCAACTAAATTGTAGCTTATGCATATAGCATACTGTGTTTGCGCACGCGTATGTGTGTGTTGTTGGGGAAGTGGCGATCAAAATCCAAGGCACATCAACCTTGTTCTTTTTCTCATTTTATTCTGTAATATATCACTTGGAAGTTCGTTTCACCATTATTATTAGTACATTTAAGTTAATTAATGAAGCTTCCTCTAGGTATCATTAATAGACTCATGGTTCTTATGCCGGAGTCCAATTAAGAAGCTTCTGCTCCGGATTATGTGAAACCGTAGAAGGCTACACACTTAGAGAGAATGAAGAAATAGAAGTCAGTGTGAAAGCTTGCTCTTTATATTTTTTGGTAAATTTTTTTTAATATTATTGTTTGGTCACGGTGCTAGAGACCATTTGATGTATCTTAAATTTTATGATTTACACAATTCATTCAAATTATAAGCATCAAATGATACCTAAGCATCGAATTGCACCTGTAAGTACAAAGATAAATGTTTTGCTCGATTATTCTCTTATACAATGACGTTGAACGACTTCAATCTTTTGTGCAAATGATGATTTGGTTGTCGGACTTCCTTTTTCTAGGCAGCCCTAAACAGGTTTGACGACTCAGTGATTTTACTTTGGTAAATAACGTACACATTTTCTCTAAAAATTGTTCAACCTGCTTAGACCTACTCTAATCCTTGAAGTTAATTAAACTTCAAATTTAGGTTCTAAACTTACTCCAACTTGCTCCAACTCTTGGGGCAAATATAAGTTAAAACTCAAAACTCATTTGTGGGGCAAATTTAGCCCATGATTTCCCCTATATTAGTGGGGCTGACCCACCATATATGTATATATATATGTATATATATATATTTTTTTTTTAGTTTTATATTTATAAATTCATTGAATCTAACAGTTAAGATCTAATTTAATCAAATCCAACAGTAAAAATAAAAAATATATAACGGTCTAAATTTAAATCCAACGGCTAAAGTAATTAAAAAATTTTATTTTATGTATTTCATATTCTTTCGTAGTGTTCCATTAGTTTCATAGTGTCGGTTTAGTAATTTTTCAAAATTTATCGGAATATAAATATTTTTAAGTTAAAATGTTCATAAAATTAAATTAAGATAGTCTACACAATTTTTTTTTATAAAAAAAGTTACTTTAAGAAACAAAAATATGATCTTAAATTCATTCTTTAATAATCGCAGACTAAAAATTTAACCATAAGGGTTGGAGGAGAAAAACTGTTTCTGAGTTAAAACCTAAATTTTATGGGTTGAAAATTTTAGGTTTTAGCCCAAGGGTTGGAGATGGTCTTAGTTTGCCTAGCAATTTTTGTAACGTACTTAACCCACTTAGCGATTTTTAAAAAGGAAAACTAACCAAAAGTTCAAAAAAAACTTTAGTTTTAATGAAAAAAGACAAATAAAGATGTAGTGAATAATACCAGAAAAAAAATAAAAATATGATTTTTCGTTAAAACTAAACAGTATCGAGAATGTTTCGTTAAAACTCTTTTTTTTTTTAAAACGTGCTCAACCTGCTTAGCTATTTTCAGAATCCGCTTATTTAGCAAAAACAAAAAATGAATACCGTACCCTCACTCGTCAAAAAACGTACACATTTTCTCTTCCACAATGTTGTTCACTGCACTCTCCTAATTTAATTATTTGTCACATGCTTGGCATTTGACTTTACGTAATGAATAAATTAATCCCACCTTAATTGCAACAAAAACAAAAAAAAAAAAAGGTTAAGCTTACTTAAGGGAGGCAGCTTGTGGATCCCGCATGTGCAAGCCACACCCAAAACCCTCTGCGCCAAGTAAAGTTTGCGTGCGACTGTACGGAGCAAAATAATTTATGAAATAGGGCTTTCCCCTTTTTCTTTAGTGTCAATTAATGTAAAATAATTTATGAAATAAAAATAGAAATTGACAGCAAAGATATTATAATGTTCATTTTTATGAAATTATGCAAATAAATGCGTTGCATAATTTCATAAAAATGAAAATTTTAAGTTGAGTGTAAAAAGACATAGATTGGATTTCAAATAAAATTTTTCAAGAATTTATTATGATCATTAGTAGACAAAAGATCAGCTATGGGAAACAACACTAAAACCTCAAGGACGGATTTGTTATTTTCAAAACCTCGATGGGCTATACAAGAATACAATAAACCGTTGGAAAACGAAGGAAGGGGAGCAGGTGGGTAACGTTGTTTGCCAGTGAAGTTGGATGGGGAATGAAACTATTAGTTTTTATTATTTATATGTTAAATTCTTTTGTATATAAACCGTAACTCTGTACCATGGTACCTTACAAAATTCATATGAAAATTTAAGTGAAGTATAAAAATATAGATTGGATTCAAATAAAATTTTCTAAAGATTTATTATTGATCGTTAGCAGACAAAAGCGCTATGGGAAACAACACTAAAACCTTAGGGACAATTGTGTCATTTTAAAAACCTCGACGGGCTATACAAGAATACAATAAACGGTTGGGTACAAGTGCCACAAGCTTGCTATTACGTCCCACTTGGCACGTGAGCTGCACTACAGCGTGGGCCCCACTTGACCAAAGGCAAT
This sequence comes from Pyrus x bretschneideri, assembly GCF_019419815.1. Taxonomy (NCBI): domain Eukaryota; kingdom Viridiplantae; phylum Streptophyta; class Magnoliopsida; order Rosales; family Rosaceae; genus Pyrus; species Pyrus x bretschneideri. Next base: position 3,208,640 of record NW_025999787.1, on the reverse strand, counting down.
GTTAATTAACTTGTACGGACGTGGGCCCCACAATAAAACTAATAAAGCCGGGTTCTTTCCATTTCCAGGTAAGGTTGAATAATCTGATGCGGGGGACCGGGTAAAACCATACCAAAAATACGAGAGGACAGGATGATGGCTTCCTGCGATCGTCGTCGTCGTCGTTTCAGCGGATGTCGAGGTCTCGAGGCCCGCGAAGCCTATGAGCATACGGTTGTCAGACGTCCCACAGCTTGCTGCGGCACTGATTTCTCGCTGTTATCGTCTCCGCCTTAATATATCAGATCAGTTTTTTTTTGTTTTTTTCTTCTTAAGTCCATCCTTAAAAAAATACAACACTATTCAGCTTATTTAATCCAATCAGTTAACAATGATAAACCTTAATAAACAGTAAAATGCATTTCTATCCCTAAAAAAAAATAGCCTAGTCAATTTTATTAATATTATTATTTTTTATTATGAAATAATAAAAAATAATAATTTGTTACACATCTCGACCCGGAACATACACCTGAACTTCGAATCAAGTTGTAATGGCCGACACTTGGAGGGTGACGAAGCCATAAAGTGTAGTAATGTGGAAATGTGAATAAATTTAAACCTAAAAGTGCCTAAATACAAGAGTGCAATGTGAGCGGGAATGAACCCAATTCACACGTGATGACAGAGCATGAGTACAGTACAGTAAAATAGGGTGAGAAATTATATCATCGAAGGTAACCGTCTACCCCAAGATTTGCCAAGAATCCTCATCGATATGAAAGCTCAGCTACTAAAACTTGGAGTGGGAAAAACAATGGTGAGGGGGCCTGAAAATAAAATTTTAATAAAAACTTTTGAAAATGTTATAACCCCTCACTATTAAGCATGTATAGTTTCCAAAATATACGTACTACGTATAGTATGAAAATACTCACTGTAGCCTGCAAAACGTAAATAAGGCATGACATCCCAAGATTCAAAATCTCAACAGTAATATAAGTAAAATCAGGTACTCAACAATCTATACTAGCACGCAAGTCGAAGTCGCCTAATGCGACCTATATGACTACACCTATTGCTCATTAATCTATGCTAGCACATGAGTCGGAGTCGCCTAATGCGACCTGTACGACAAGGTTAGGTGTAATAATATACGCCCTAGTGTTACAATCTCGTGAAGACTAGCGCTATGCGCAGTCACCTACGAGTCAGAGTTGCCTAATGCAACCTATACAATAAGGCTAGCACCTACTTGGATCTAAGGTGAGTGTGCAGTGCAGAAGGTGAACATCACGTGAAGGACTGGCTCTGGCCGGGGCGGGAGCACTAACACCGGGGTGCATCAATGATGAGCATTACATGAATATAAACATGCCATAATGATGCAATAATTCTAACCAACGTAATAAACTTACATGAACTTACCTACGTATCCCGTAGGATCATTTGTCATTTCACAATAGTGCAACATATCTTATAACATTATTTAATCATGGCATGATATACACAAATCAATTCAAAAGCATTTGTGGAAACTATAAAGTTTATATATACATACTATAAAAAGGAAAAGATCCACTCACATGAGGTCTGCACTACAACTCCTTAGCATGAATATCGAGGCGTCTCAAACGATCGGCACCTAGAACAATTATCAAATCACATTTTAGAATTCTTATCGATAGAACATGTTCTAGAATGATTTGAAACTCATTGACCAAAAGTCAACAGTATTTCAAAGGTCAACGGTAGGGTCCACAACTCTACGTAAATCAATCCAGAATATCCGCACCTCGGATTTCCAATCCGTAACTTCCTAAGATTTTCAATAAGCTTTTAGAACAACATCGTACAGTTTTGGAATGATCCAACGGTCGAATCTTTACCAATTGCTAAAATTAAGCGGCAGCCGACATTTTATTTTATGAACTTACAAATCCAATTCAGGAAGATCCGTACCTCGAATTCCCATTCCGTAAGTTCCTATTATCCTCAAATATTACGTACTATAATGTATTAAGGTTTGGTGATGATCCAACGGTCGGATCGTCGATTCATATAAGGATCAAGTGGCAATCTCTATCAAAACTATGTTCAAACGATGAGATTTCATCAATTGGACTTCACATATAGAATTGGGGTATCAAATTTAGCCTAGGAAGGTCAGAGGGTGCCTCAGACCACGTGCCGCTGCACACGGCAGTTGGCCGCCCCGACTCTCCGGAAAAATCAACTATTTCTAAAAATTCTCAAATTTGACAGAAATGAAGATCTCAATGAGTAGGCAAGTTTTATACCTGTGGCCAAGTCCAATTTGGCCGAAAAAAAGCCTCAAATTGCCACAAACTCGTCGGAAACCCTAGAATGGGTGTTCGTCGATTCGATTTCTCCGGTGTTCCAACACCCCTATCGCTGGTTGGGTATTGTTCCTGGGTCCAAGGGGAGTTGATTAGGGGTGGTGGTGGGTGGTGAAACTCACTATAATGGAGGAATCACCGTCGAGCACCTTTGGTGCTCTGGTGAGGTTCTACACGGTTTTGGACCTAAAAATAACCTTCGAATTTCTGTGGAGATGGTAGAAGGGAGGTTGTGAAAGAGATTGCAGGTGTTGGATGATGGTGGTTTGACGGGAAAAATGGCGGAAACCGTTGGAATTTGGTCGGGTGGGTGCACGAATAGGTCAACGGAAAGGGAAGGCTAGGAGTTTTCTCTCCCCTCTCCTAATTGGCTATCTCTCTCCTTTAATTTTTGATTGGTCCTTCCCCCTTTAATTTGATTGGTTACAATTCCCACATGGTGGGACTTTAATTAGTTTATAAACTACAATTTGAGTAAACAATTTCAAACGTCTGTAACTATACCATTATAATCCGAACTCGCAAACAGCTTTTGCCTATGCATTCATAGCTTCAAGATCTATTTGGAAACATTAATTGTGACTTCGAACGGTCAACAAAAGTCAAACATCCTAGCCTCTAAGGGCATTTTCGTAAAATGATTATTTTAAAATTTATAAAACTTAAAATTAAGGACGGGTTGTCACAATTTTATTTTTAATTTATGACTTTATAAAAAAATATTATTAATTTCTGACATTTTATTTATTTTTTAAAATTTTTTTGGCTGAAAAATCTGGATCGTTGATCTAAAAATCGAACAGTCTTCATTGTGCCATGTTAGTAGCCATTAATTTTAAAATTCAAATTTTTTGTTATCGTTGGAAATCCAACAGACAAAGAGGAGCCACGTGTCCCCACGGCGGAACCCCATAGTGTGCCTGCACAGTGGGCCCCACCTCTGCGATGTTATCGGCCACTCGCGACCACGCGCTTAGTGCATCAGCATGACATCACATAGGGACGGGCCTTGGCTCAGCACATTCTAGAGCCCGACTTGGGCTGTCAGCTGGCCAATTGGACTGGGCTGGAGGGAATTAGTTGGGTGCTGGGCCATCCACTCTTGGTGGACTTGCTCTCAAATTCCAGCGTTCAACCACCTTTTCTCTTTTTTTTTTTTTTTTTTTTTTTTTTTTTTTTTGTAATGTTGGAGACTTTAAACCATCTTCAACCCTTAACTTAAAATCTAAAATTTTTAACCTAAAAAATTTAGGTTTTAACTCAAAAACTGTTTTCTAACCCTTTTTCTTCTTCTTTTTTTCTTTTTTAATGCTAGAGACTTTAGACCATCTCCAACCATTATGAGTTAAATTTTTAAGCCAAGATTATTAAAGAATGAATATAAGATAATTTCTTAAAGTGACTTCTTTTAAAAAAATTATGTAGATTATTCTAATTTAATTTTATGAACATTTTAATCTAAAAATATTTAGATTCCAATAAATATTGAAAAATTATTAAATCGGCACCATGAAACTTGTGGAACACTACGAAAGAATATGAAACGCATAAAATAATTTTTTTTAATTACTTTAGCTATTGAATTTAAATTTGGATCATTAGATTTTTTTTTTTTTTTTTACGTTGGATTTAGTCAAAATAGATCTTAGCTATAAGATCTCACATCGCCCAGGGAGTGAGCCTTATATGTATATTCCCATCCCTACCTAGCATGAGATCTTTTGGGAGCTCACTGGCTTCGGGTTCTATCGGAACTCCGAAGCTAAGCGAGTAGCGTGCGAGAGCACTCCCATGATGGGTGACCCACTGAGAAGTTTTTGTGTGAGCCTAAAAACAAAACTGTGAACGAGTGGTCGGGGCCCAAAGCGGACAATATCGTGCTACGGTGGTGGAGCGGGCCTGGGATGCGGTGGACCCTGGGCGGGGATGTGATAGTTTCATTATATTACCTTATTGTACTATACCTATGCTCTGTATCACGCGTGAAATGGGTCCAGACCCGCTCACCGTGCACTCGTGTACTTAGGCACTTTTAGATTTTAATTTATTCACATTTTTTACATTGTCACACTTTATGGCTTCGTCACCTTCCAGGTGTCGGCCAGCATCTCTCGATTCGGGGTCCTAGTGGACATTCCGGGTCAGGGTGTGTCATTAGCCTTTAGATTGAATGAATTTATAAATGTAAAACTAAAAAAAATACACATATATAGTGGGTCAGCCCCAATAATCCAGGAGGAATCCTAGGCTAAATTTTCCCCATAAATGAGTTTTGAGTTTTAACTCATATTTGCCCCAAGGGTTAGAGCAAGATGGGGTAAGTTTAGAATCTAAAATTTGAGATGTAGTTAAATTTAATCACGTGTCAAATTTTGATTAAGTCGTAGTGCCATTATGCATTGTTCAGTGACACGTTGAGCTCCACACATGTGAAATAAAGATTGCAATAATAAATGGTAAGTACTATTTTTAATTCATTTAATTATTTTTATTTTTATAAAGATTTAATCAAATGCATAAGATAATTTGGTTAGTTAATATAACACGTTCATGATATGGAAAGGACAATGACTAGTATCTTTGGTCTGTAGTGACCAAAAACAATTTTAATTGTGGTTGTCTTTTTCTTTTTCTCATATAGAGGATTTGCAAATTTTTTTTTAGGATAAATCTCAGTTTACTAGCTTTAAGTTTTGTGGTTTTCAACATTTGGTACATGAAACTTTTTTCGTCCTATGGTCATACCTAAAGTGTTAACTTTGGGACAATCTTATACATTCGTTAGTTTGGCTATTAAGTCTCCCGTTAACTAATGATGTGACGCCTATATGGACAATGATTGGACGCCACGTGTCATTAAGGGGTTTATGTGGAAATTAAAAATTTAAATTTTGTTTTTGGTCGTCTTCTACTTCCCCCGACCTTCCCCTCATCCCTTATCCCTTCATTCTCTCCTCTGCACCAACCTACCAAACCATCTTCTCCTCTCCTCTTCGACTCGTCATACATCCACCATTCCCCCTCCATCTTCAACTTTACCCATCCACCCACCCACAACCAGGCTGGACCCTTTTACTTGACATTCGAATACTCTCGGATTTCAAATGGGTGGTAGCCCCGACGGCTAGAGATGGAATGGGGCCGGGTTCTGGGATCGAACCCAAAAGCGAACTGGAATCAATTAGGGAGACTCGATCAGGGGACAAGATCTGACGAGGGTCTATCCGCCCCACCAAGCCTAATCCAGATTTGGAACTTTGAGGTGACTCCACCTATCCACCCACCCACAACCAGGTCGGACCCTCTGGTTCGGCGTCTAAATACTCTCGGATTTCAAATAGGTGGTAGCCCTAACGGTTGGAGATGGAATGGGGTCGAGTTCTTAGATCGAACTCGGAAGCAGACTAAAATCAATTGGGGAGACTCGAGCAAAGAACAAGATCCGACGAGGGTTTATCCGCCCCACCAAGCCCAATCCGGATTTGGAGCTTTGAGCAAAGTTGGACAAAGTGTTGGATTTTTTGCTGTTATTGTGAAGGGGTTAGGAGTGCTTAGGGTTTGCGAAGGCTTATGAGCTTGAAGGCGAAACTGTTAGCGGAGAGAATGGAGAGATTGGTGGGTTGGTGCAGTGGAGAGGAGAGAAGGGTGGATGTATGACGAGTCGAAGAGGAGAAGAGATGAAGGTTTGGTGGGTTGGTGCAGAGGAGAGAATTGAGGGATAAGGGAGGAAGGGAAGGTTGGGGGAGGTAGAAGACAACCAAATTTTTTTTTTTTTTTGAATTTTTAATTTCCACGTGGACCCTTTAATGACATGTGGCGCCCAGTCATTGTCCATATGGGTGCTACATCATCAGTTAACGGGAGACTTAACAGTCAGACTAACAGATGTATGAGACTGTCCCAAAATTAACACTTTAGGTATGAGTCTGGGACGAAAAAAATTTCATGTACCAAATATTGAAAACCTTGAAACTTAAGGGTAATAAATTGAGATTTATCCTTTTTTTTTAGAATGGGAATGGAAAATTTTTCTTTTTCTTTTTAAAAGGCAAGGGTAAATGTCCATTTTCAAGTAAAGGATATTTTTGGTTAACTATTTTGTTAGGCTCTTTTTTTACTATTTTAGGCCAATGCTGAAACTACACAATAAAAATAAAAATATATTTTTTAAGGTGATGCTATAGAGAGACCACAGTTTATGTATCACTTCTAAAGCAGCTTTTTAATACGAGTAAGGTCCGCAATACAAGTAGTGATGTACAAAACAAATAAATACCTTTTATCAAAGACCAAAGCTATATGCACCCACGATGTGAGTGGGGTTTGGCCAATGAACCTTCGATGCCTAAGGCAGTTTTTCTAAAAAGAGAGTTTATGGCTTGAAGCCTTGAATGCATAGCAAAATCTTATTAGAATTTGGTAGAGAATGCGAGATTTATAAAGTATAGGCCGCATGTGTAGGGTTTGCCTTGACATGTGTTGACGTCTAATTGACCAAGGTGAGTCATCCGTTGGTTGAATGAGGAAAGAATTATCCCCAAGATGTTATTTAATAAATAATATCTTGAGATTATCTTGTAATATACTTGATTGAATATCATTGTGATTCATTGCTTGATGGAGTTGATCTTCAATTAGAAAGGTATAAAGATAAGATTTAATAATTAATCATATTTTTATTCATTCTGACTTTTCTCCTTGCCATGGGCAGAAGAGCTTGATGAGGTTGTAGTTAGCTGCTCAGGTCTTCAAGAAGGCTGAACTAAGTGTGGAGCAGATGTGGGCCTCGCCAATTTAATGAGAGCATTCTCGTCACTTGTGAGTAAAAGTCCATGTGTCAACTTCAGGATATTCTGTATTATTTTTTGCTCTACAAGTAGATCTCACATCTATTAGAGAGATGGTTTAAGATATGTTCTACAAAATATAGTCTCTCTAGCATTTTTCTATTTTTGACAAAATGTGGACACTTAGTACTACAGTTTAGTGATATTCCTCTTCATTTGCAAGTGAGAGGTCATAGATTCAATTCTTACCAAAGGCGAATTTGAACCACATTATTGCGAGCCCATTATGAGACTTAATCCACTCCTCCACTCGTTTGTTAAAAAAAAAAAAAAAAAAATGAAGTGTTGACTAATGTAGCTCATAATTCAAGATTTTTATTGGAGTAAAAAAGCTCAGAAGAATACCATAGAGGGATGGGATGGACGAAAATTACTTCTCTATTTTGAGAGTTTTTATGAAGTATCAACAATTAACTAAAGAAAAAGAAATAACATGGAGTTTATGAATATTCAAAGATGGATATAGATAAGTGAGTGGTATGAGAGATATTTTGAAAGTTGCCTAAAAAAGAATGATACAGCATGGTCAGTTATTAAGGTGAATCGTTTTTAATCTCTGAATCGAAATTTGATGGATCATATAGAATTAATTTTTAATCATAATCGGATAAGTCAATTAGAGAACAAACTCTGACAATATATTTCTTCACCCCTTGTTAAACAAAAACAAAAGAAAAGAATTTTTACATAAATTTTTTTAGTTGCAACAATAACGATTTTATTAGAGAAATTATGGAGGCATACAATCTTCAAGGATGACATCCTGGATTAAGTTCATAGGCTCATCAAACCAACATGAAGTAAAATAAGAAAATAAGACTAACTTGGCCAATCAACACACCACCATGTTAGCGGTACAACAATTATAACGTATTTTATATGTAGAAAAGTTTTGTAACTCATTGTTGGGGGACTTTTAGGTCGAGGTGAACTTGAGCTTTGAGAATGTCCTCTTGTCTCCCTTGGTGGGGATTCATGACAAGTCCCGGGATATCTTAAAAGAGATAGCTTGTCTTAGAAAATACCCCTGTAACATTAACGTCTCGAAGATAGCATGATTGATCAAGATAATAACTTGCCTCAAGTGAAATGTTGTGTGGACGTTAAAAGATTATCAGTTTAGCATGTTGAGAGAGAGTTGGCATGGTTGCATGGCATTCTGGACTGCATGATTTGGGCTTTCCTAAGATGATAGCAAGGCTTCTAATGGTTGGGATGTTTGATGGAAGGCTGTGGGATTACTAGGGCTGCATGAATGGTGATGCTTGAGGTTTGGAGTATGCTTCTGGACTAAATGGAACTCTTTAAGCTTAGTTCTTGGGTGGTTCTCTCTTCCTGCATTTATTTTCTATCTATCTATGTATTCCTTTCTGCGTTTTAACTTCTTCTCCCTCTCTCTATAATGGCTTATCTCTCCTTATGTAAGTGAATGGCTCTTCTCTAGGTTTCAAGGGAATCTCCCTTTGTGGCTTGGTCTTCCCCTTCTTTCTCCCTAGGCCTCATATTATTCTTTTTTTTTTTTTGGTGTAAGATAGCTGCATTGTTGAGACTTGCAATTTGCTTCTTTCCGAGATGTGCCTTTCCTAGGGCGCCCTTCCGTAGATGCTAAATCTGGTAGCGCACCTCATGGCTTTCATGTGTTGGTTGTCTGTGCAAGCTGGAAAGGGAAAGTCAGCATTAAATGCTTGTCTTGCTGGGCTTAGCATGCATTTAATGCAAGAATCTAGTTTAGTTCTAACTAAAGGAGTTGGGGTACTGGAGAAATGAGTAAACTAGGCTAATTCTCTCTCAATGATGCTTGCGTGAAATACAAAGGGTATGTTCTTGGATCTTTGGGCCCCCAAGCAGCCTAAAGTCTTCCATGACCCCGATTCCACATAGGCTCGATAACCTTCCGTAACTATTCACACTACAATCCACTTGACAAGCCTCAAATATGTGACTTGGGCTTAACATGAATAGTGGCTAAGGAAGCATGGCGTGATGAATAGGCATGAGCATGGCGTGAATATCCGGCTTAATCACTGTGGCATGGCATGTTTGTAAATATATTCCTCGTCAATCCCGTACCTTGGCATGTGTTTGGACACCCGAAATACAAGGAGGTGGTGGGGCCAAATTAAAACGGGAAGGGATGTTTCGCGTGTTTGGTCAAACCGTCACATGGCCAGATGCTCTGCACCCGAGATGTTCTTCTGATCCTTACATGGTAATTGGTGCTATTTTGGCCATAAGAACAGTCTCGACAAAAAAAAAGGGGACTAGAAACAACGAACCCTATTTAACATATTGTCATTAGTATTTTACGAAAACCGGACGTTTTTTATTTGACAAAAAACGTAATTCCTTAGTTAAACCAAAAAAAAAAATATCAACCTAAAAAAAAGTACAACATGGTAAGGAATTTGAGATTTAGTATTTGAAAAGAAAAATCCAACAAAAAGAAGGTAATTTAGCACCACTTGGTACCCCTTTGTATTCTTATCTCAAAAGCTAAAGAGCCAATAAATCTAGTAAATTTATTTTTGTCCAAAAAATGTTAAATTACAAACTCCATTTCAGAACAAGTTTAAACCGATAATTTCCCAATCAGTGACAAACGCTTAAATGTCCCGCTTGTCTCTTCTCCCAATGAAACCCTTGCCCAAACCAAATTCCCTTTACACCCCTACAATCATTTATAACCACCACTTAACCGCTTCATCCACTTCCCCCACGACCGTCTTGGAGCACAAATCCCATTAATTCCCTAATTTCACAGCGCCCTGGAAAACAAGGGAAGGGCAAAATAGTCAATTAAGCGGCTCCTTCCACTCCTTTTCCTTTTCAAACCCCGAAAGCCTTCCTCAGCACGTCTCATCAAATTCCTTTTGCTATAAATACCATGCAAACACCACCTACTCTCCGTCTGCGCTCTCCTCACACACTAGTCACTCCTCTCCTTCTCTCTCTAAAAACCTCACTTTCTCTCTCTGAAACTCCAGAGCGCACAGACGCGATGTCTCAACGCGGCCGCGGCCGAGGCCGCCATTCCGAACCCTCATACGGCTCCGACGCCCCGCCGTTTAATCGCGGTGGAGGAGGCGGAGGCCGTGGTCGGGGACGAAACCCCGGTGCTACACCGTTGTTTCAGTCCGAATCGGGACCTAGACATGACTGTCCTGGAGTCATCGCCGCTCCGACGGCGGCTCAAACTCCCTCGCCGGCACCATTGGCTCAAACACCGGTTCCTCGCGGACCGGCGCCGGCTCAGGCGTCTTCCAGCTCGGCGCCTTCCCCCGCTGAGGCTCCTCTCATCTGTGCGATGGAGCAGAAGCTGACGCTGACCGCTCCTCCACCGTCGTCGTCGAAAGCCGTCCGGTATCCGGCGAGGCCTGGCTACGGGAAGGTTGGCGAGAAGGTCCAAGTCAGGGCCAACCACTTCCTAGTGGAGGTGGCGGCGAGAGATCTCCATCACTACGATGTAAGCCTCCTTCTTCCTTTGTTCTTTTGCAGTTTTCCCTTTTCGTTCTTATTCTTCTGTGTTTATCTGTTCATCTGCATTTTTACAGTTAATTTTGAATTTTCTTTTACGTTTTCCTTTTCTTTATTTTTGAAAACTTGACTCGGAATGTCGTACCAAAATTTCTTTTACATTTTACTTTTTACAATTTTATGATGCTTTGGACTTTTGAGCGTCGTCATTGTGTTTTGAATATTTTTGTTTTATTTATTTTGATTTGTTTTTTCGGGTTTTCCTTTTTGTTTTTGAAGTTTACTGCTGTAAACTTGAGTCGTTCATGGCGTTTTGGGACCCAAAAATCATTTGAGGTTTCTGAAAACACCTTTCTGATTCCAAATGATGAAAGAGCAAACGCAACCATTTAATTTTTGTTTTTTTATTTTATTTTTTTAAAATTTTCTGTTGTATTTCCCTTTTGGCGTTCCTCTAATGCTTTAAATCTGACTCAGAAAGGTGATGTCACGTTCCCAAAACATTTTTCTGAGTTTAAAGTTGACCTAAATTTGCTTTTCAAAAAGGGTTTTGTAAATTTGATCCAGGAAGGTGTTCATCAATAAATTTTTATTTTATGAAAGCTTTTGGTGTTCCCAAAAACCTATTGATGAAGGTTTCTGAGAAATAGGGGGTGGTTTTCTTTTGCTTTTCTGTTTTTTTTTTCTTACTCAGAAGGGTTATGTGAACAATGCAATTCTTTTGGTATTTTCTGAGTCCTGGTAAACGGGTTTTCTTGGTAAACTGTTGGTATTCTCGCATGTTTAAACAGTTGATTGTTCTTGTTGTGGGGTGTCTTACGATTTCATTTGGTGGCTTTAGGTGTCGATTACCCCTGAAGTTGCATCGAAAAAGATCAACAGGGAAGTCATTAAGCAGCTCTTAAAGCTTTATAAGGAGTCTCACCTGGGCAAGAGAATCCCAGCTTATGATGGCATGAAAAGTATTTATACAGCAGGCCCCTTACCTTTTACCTCGAAAGAGTTTGTGGTCCAGTTGGCCGAGAGGGAGGGTTCTTCTGCTGCTGCTGGTTCCAGAAGGTATATTTATAAGATGGTTTAATGTCCTGTTTTCATTTTTGTATTTTTTTTTATTTGTTACTGTTTTTTGAACGCTTTCTTCTTTGTATTGAAATGACTTACAGGAGGGACCGAGAGTTCAAGGTCACTCTCAAGTTGGCTAGCAAACCTGACCTGTATTCCCTCCAACAGTTCCTAGGAAGCCAGCAGCATGAGTTGCCTCAGGACGCAATTCAAGTTCTGGACGTTGTTCTTAGGGCTAAACCTTCTGAAAAGTAAAGTCTTTATTTGGTAGAAGGGCATAAGATTTATTTTACCCTTGTCTGCGTTGTTTCCTCGCTAATGACGGTTTTGACTGTTGTAATTTTTGTCACAGTTACACTGTTGTTGGGAGGTCTTTTTTCGCCATTGATCTTGGGAAGAAAGGTGATCTTGGTGATGGTCTGGAATACTGGAGAGGCTTTTATCAGAGTCTAAGGCCGACCCAGTTTGGGCTTTCACTCAATATAGGTAATGCATTTACCAATTTTCCCTGTTCTTGTAATCATATGAAGTTAAGTAGCACGAGTGTTGTGACTAACTTTTTTTATTCATATATTTGCAGATGTATCAGCCAGAGCATTTTATGAATCTATTCTGGTAACTGAGTTTGTGAAAAAACTTTTGAACTACAGAGAACTGTCAAGGCCTTTACCTGATCGTGATCGTTTGAAGGTATTCTCCACAAGTTAATGCTAGTTATAGGTTCTATTTATGCATATTTGCTAGTATTTATGCTCATTGGGTTTTGAAGCTGCATTTTCTTTTATATTGAATTGACTTGTTCATCAAAGACTAATTTATTCAGAGTTCTATGCATTTACTTTTGCTTTGTCTTGGAACAAAACTGATTGGCATTCTGTTACTTACAGGTGAAAAAGGCCTTAAAGGGGGTCAAGGTAAAACTTTCTTATCGTGAGAATAGATCTTATAAGATCACCGGGGTCTCCGTGGAACCCCTGAACAAGTTGACGTGAGTCTTATAATCTTTACAATACGTTTTTGCTTATATCTTGTTTATATGTATATAGGTTGTTGTGGTACTTGATTTGCTTGAAGTGTAGAACTGGAATCTTCATGCTCATTATCTACTTTCGTTTGAACTAATTTGATTGAATTTGCTATATCATACATCATAATGGGTAAATATGAAAATAAAATCAAATTGGGTTATGGCGGTGTTCCATGGTAACAGAACGTTCATAACTTATTATCCATGTTTGTGTTTTAGATTCACTCTAGAAGATCAAAGTAGAACTTCAGTAGTCCAGTATTATCGCGAAAGGTACAATATTGTGCTGAGGGATGTGGCAATGCCTGCGCTTCAGTCTGGGAGCGATTCAAAACCTGTTTATTTGCCTATGGAGGTTACTTTCTTGACTTCTTCACCATTTTATTTCCCAGCATGTTCCTATTCTAAGTATGGTAGTAGTCTTGTGGAGATAATTTACCTATTTACCTTAATTTACTTATTTACCTTTTTGGCAGCTTTGTTCCATTGTTGCTGGGCAGAGGTACACTAGGAAGCTCAATGAGAGACAAGTAACAGCTCTTCTGAGAGCAACTTGTCAACGCCCTGGAGAGAGGCAGCGCAGTATAGTTGATGTCTGGATGTGATTTCATCTTTTCAATCAATAGAACTCTTTTCCTAATCTAGATGGTTTTCATTTTGTTCTGGTGATCATGTTTTTGCATCTATGCAGATGGGTAAACACAATCGTTACAATGCAGATGACCTTATCCAGCAATTTGGCATGAATATAAGTCAAGATATGGCTTTAGTTAATGCTCGTGTTCTGCCGCCGCCTTTGGTAAGTATTTGTTTCCAATTTTGTGTGAATAGTTCAAGTGTTTTTTATTTGACTTTTTTCTTTGCTGGTGTTTGAATTGATGACAACAGCTAAAATACCATGACACTGGTCGTGAGAAGTCTGAAAATCCACGAATGGGGCAATGGAATATGATCAACAAGGTATGATCTTGGTTTTTCATTTGTTTAGATGGATCTGTGCGTATGTTGAACTCCATTGTGTGTTTTGAGGATAGTTACACAAGATTTTTGCAATGTAAGTCTTTGCAGTCAGCAACTTCCTGATTTATTATGGATATGTAAACATTTAAAATACCATCTTTTACTGCTTTTGTGATATGTGATGCAGCATCAAAATTAAAACATTATTCTTGTTAGAAATTTGATTTCTGATTATTTTTAATTAATTCTGGTTCTGTAGAAAATGGTTAACGGCGGTCGATTGGATTTCTGGGCATGTGTCAATTTCTCCCGATTAGATCCAAGTTTTAACTTCCGATTTTGTGAGGATTTGGTCAATATGTGCAACAGCAAGGGAGTGGTACGACTCCCTTCCTTAAGTTCCTCCTATTTCTGCATCGAATTGTTTTTGTTCTTTTCCTAACCAAATTGTTTTTTCTTCCTAGCATTTCCATCCGCAACCCTTAATTCCTCATCAATCAGCTCATCCAGGGCAAATAGAGAGCGTGCTCAGAGATATCCATAAGATATCTAGCAAGAAAATTGAAGAAATTGGACATAAGGGAAAGCCTCTTCAGTTGTTAATTATCATTTTGCCTGACGTTACTGGATCGTATGGTGAGTAGCAGTCTGAGAACAAAATGTGTCTTGTATTTCAAGAAAATCATCTTTAAGGTCTGACATATTGATTGCTGATTGCTTGCAGGTATGATAAAACGGATCTGTGAAACTGAGTTAGGAATTGTATCTCAGTGCTGTCAGCCTAAGGCAGCATCAAAGCTCAGTAAACAATACCTAGAAAATCTGTCACTCAAGATAAATGTGAAGGTTTGTTTTTATGTATTGCCCATCACATTGTGTTTATCCTTTATTGACTGTCGCTCATATTACTCACTGTCTTCCATTAACATTGAAAAATTGACGCAATATTTAAAAGGGAGTTTTAACGAAACACTCTCGGTAGTGTTCACTTTTAACGAAATCAACATTTTTACCTTTTCCTGGTACTATTCACTACACCTTTATTTGTCCTTTTTCACTAAAACTATAGGTTTTTTGGACTTTTCGTTAGTTTTCCTTATTTAAAACTGTTGGTAGGTTGGTGGAAGGAACACTGTTTTAATAGATGCCATTCAAAGAAGAATTCCTCTTGTGAGTGACATTCCCACTATAATATTTGGTGCTGATGTTACCCATCCACAACCTGGGGAGGACAGCAGTCCTTCAATTGCGGCTGTAAGTTTCAGTCTTATATTGATTTCACTTTAAAAATGCATAATGTGTTAACATGGCAATTTATTCAATCAGGTGGTGGCGTCCATGGATTGGCCAGAAGTCACCAAGTACCGAGGACTTGTATCTGCACAGGCTCACCGTGAAGAAATAATTCAAGATCTTTATAGTGTTAAACAGGACCCTAACAGGGGTCCGGTTGCCGGAGGAATGATCAGGTAATTGGGACAACTTGCACCTTCTTTTGTTATTGTTTCTATTTTTTTTTTAATAATAGCTGTGACTGTTTTCTTAACATGATTATTTTCATTATGTTAGGGAGCATTTCAGAGCATTTAGACAAGCAACTGGCCGAAAACCAGAGAGAATTATCTTCTTCAGGTAATTTGTTTTTGCTGTGGTCATGGAAAATGACACGTCACTCTGCTAATATTTGTTTTGATGTTTGCTTGGCAGAGATGGAGTTAGTGAAGGCCAGTTTAGTCAAGTTCTGCTGTATGAAATGGATGCTATAAGAAAGGTATGCTGATTACTACAATTTAGAATTATTTTGTTATTGCTTAATTATTTGATTTGATCAAGTAGTTGGTGATTATTTTTTAAGATAAGCGACTATCTAACGTGTGTCATTACTTTTTCAGGCTTGTCAGTCGCTTCAGGAGGGATATCTACCACCAGTTACTTTTGTTGTGGTGCAGAAAAGGCATCATACTCGCCTGTTCCCAACTGATCAACGGAAGACTGATAGGAGTGGCAATATTCAACCAGGTTACAGATTTAGATGCATTGAGATATATTGGATTTGATGCTTTTCTGTTTTGCGCATTGACTCTCTTTATGTTGTCCAGGCACTGTCGTTGACACCCAGATTTGTCATCCGACGGAGTTTGACTTCTATCTCAACAGTCATGCTGGCATTCAGGTATATTTGTATTGTTGATTTATATATGCTAGTTCTGTTTGTTGCGGTAGTTTCCTTGCCCTCTTCTGAGGATTTTGTGCTCTATTCACTGCTAAAAGTTTGACGGTTATCTTGTGTTCATGTAGGGAACTAGCAGGCCCGCACATTACCATGTCCTGTACGATGAGAACAGATTCACTCCAGATGCCTTGCAAATGCTAACGAACAACCTATGCTACACGTAAGAAAACAACAATTTCAATTCTTTCTCTGGCTTTTGCAATAGTACTATGCCAGACGTTTTGTTTTCTGACATTCTCATCGTATGGCATGTGATTTTTCAGGTATGCAAGGTGCACACGCTCGGTCTCCATTGGTACGTACTTGGCTTGGATTCATATCTGTTTTCTGAAATTATGCTTTTTCCTGATTGCACCACTGATGTTTCTGTTTTTTCATGCAGTTCCTCCTGCATACTATGCACATTTGGCTGCCTTCCGTGCGCGATACTACATAGAGGGTGAGTATTCTGATGGAGGTTCAACTACCGGATCTACAGGAGGGGTTGCTGGTGGTGCGAGGTTCCGTGCCCTTCCAGAGATTAAAGAAAATGTAAAGGAAGTCATGTTCTACTGCTGAAATCAGTCTTGAGGTCTCGCTGGTGGCGGTTAGTTTCTAGTGGTCGTGTTTTGTCTGAGGTTGTATGAACTAAAGTTGCACAAGACTCTAATCTTATATCGTCTTGAAGATTGACGTCTAAATCGCTCATCCCTGATGGTTTTGGTGATTAGTTTTGTGGGTTGGTCCTGAATCCTTGGCTACTGATATGGATATGGACTTTGGTTCAAAGTTTAGTTTATATACAAGTGCAGTCAGAACATTTTGAGCTGTTACTTGGTTACTTGGTTGCATGTATTTGTTAATTACTTTCATCTCATCTGATGTAAGTTCATATATTTTTATTCCGGATTTGACCTTCCCTCTTAAGGCCTGAGCTCAAAATTTTGAGGCAATGTCTTTCCAGGTGGAGATTTTGGATATTTTGTCCAAATTTTGGTTTTGCTGAAAGGGCTTGAGAAAGTTTACCAAAAAGTGACTCGCAGGTTAAGTTTAGCTGCTTCCCTTTAGTCGACTTTTTATTAATTTATTATCAGTGTCATCTCTAACCTAGAGCGAATTGTAATTTATTTCTTTTTGGAATGCGGGAATTGGGACTAAGACATCTCTAATGGGAGATTCGAAGAGTTTGGAATAGCCATGTTACATTTTTGGTTGGGCGTAAACCCGTAGAATGAGTTGTGGCTAAGAACATACTTAATGGGAGATTCGTAGTCTTTTAATGGGAGATTCGTAGGGTCTTGGAATAGTCATGTTACATTTTTTGTTGGGTGGAAAGCCCTCGAATGACCTGCTAATAAAGTAAAAAATAAATTGGATCTCAAATTGGAGTAGAACTTATATTTACATCTTACAGAGAAGATAAATGAAATGTACAAGACTTTATATATGTATATGTATCTTTGTGTGTATATACGTTTTTGGTGAGAATCGAACCTAAAACCTCTCACTTACAAGTGATGAATAATATCATTAGACTATAGTTCTAAGTAACATTTTCTTTTAATGAACGATATTATTTATGTTAAGGGAAAGAGGTGGGCTAAACCTCACAATAAGTTAATAATAATATAGATTAAATTCGTCTTTAGCGATAATCAAACATAAGACTTCTCTTATAAAGAAAAAAGAATATCACTAGATCGTAATACTAATTGGCATATCAAGTGACAATTAATTACACAGCTTTTATTATTAGCTGCCTAACTTAACAAAATCAACCGTCACATAATCCAATCCGAAAACCCAAATCCCAACAGAATCAAATTATTAGGTCCTTTAATTAAATTAAAACTCCTAGACAAAAAAGGAAAAAGTCATCTGTGCCCTTCCCATTATTTTCTCAACTGCACAATTAACCGCTTAACCACGTCACTTAACCGTTTATAATTCCGAAATTCTTTGTTTTTTGTTCGAAAGCATTAAATCCAAAAATCAGTTGCCTAATCACGCGGCAGTCCTGTGAATAATGATGGAGGGCAAAATCGTCATTTAATATGAGAAATCGGACGTCAATTTCTTGAATTGACTTTCCTCTCGCAACCCCTTCCTTCCCTTTTGCACGGTCTTTGATTTGTTTCCATTTCTGTATAAACAAGAAGCAAACACACCTACTCTCACTCAGGTAACCATAGCAGTTGCCTCCATTTCTCTTCCACGTTTTCACCTAGATAAAATAAACATTTAGTGAGAAAACAATTATTCAGAAACATTCGCCAAAGATATAATAAACAACCTCTTTAGTAACGAAAAATCATTTGAAGCTCGTTACCAAAAAGTTTTAGCGACCATTTTATATTTACTTTCTTTGTAAATTTAATTTTGAAAATTTAATAATCACATGCATAGCATGTGTACAATTGCTAGTAAATAGATATATAAAATAAAAAAATGAATGAAGGTACTGATGATATTTTAAAGTTTTTAATTTGTAATTTAGATCCAATAACGATATGTGATTTGGATGCGATGCTTAACGATATGGATCGACCGTTTAGATTTGATGATTAGAATATGAAAACCATATCACAAATGGATTCGAATATGGATCAAGTTTGTGTTGAAATATCCCGCATCGGGCACAAACGGAGAAAATGAAGAGTTCAAATATTCTAACTCCACTCCAACTAATATTGAGGCATTTTTGTAATAAAACTGCGTGTCTGCCAGACTGTGAGATGAAAATTAACAAGTTGGGTATAATATCGATGTTGTTGGAAGTGGGCCTTTGGTCACATGGTAGCTAGGGAGTAGGCCGTACACCCATGTGATGGGTGGATCTCCTTGGCCCATCACGATGATGGTGGGTCCCTTGGTCCATGTGTTGGGTAAGTCCTCTTAGCCCCACATGATTGCTGATATGTGGATCTTCCTTGTGTGATCTACTAATTGGGTCCCACGTAAGGAAGCTTGTCCAAACATCCCACATTGGGTAGAGAAAGAAAAGTTTGAATATCCCAACCCTAGTCCAAAAATATTTAGGCCTTTTGTGTCCAAACTCCACATTTGTCAGGGGCATGTCCAAATATCCCACATCGAGCAGAGATAAAAAGTTTAAATATTCTAACCCTAGTTCAAAAAATAAGGAAAACTAACGAAAAGTTAAAAAAAACTTTAGTTTTAATGAAAAATGACAAATAAATGTGTAAGTAAATAGTACCAAGGAAAGGTAAAAATGTGGTTTTTCGTTAAAAGTGTTTAGTACTGGCAGTGTTTCGTTAAAACTCCCCAAAAAATATTGAGGCCTTTTGTGTCCAAACTCCACATCCGTTGGACTGTGTAGGTGGTTAAGTAGCTTCTTGTTTTGTACAAGTCACACCTAGGTCAAAGAACCCTGCTTATGATGGTATGAAAAGCATTCACACAGCAGGTCCATTGCCATTTGAATCCAAAGGGTTTGTGGTTAAGTTACCAGAGAAAGATGACCGTGGTGGGTCTTCTTCTTCTTCTCTCGAAAAGGTATTTTCCTACGAGAGTTCAGTGCTTCTGTGTCTTGTTTTCATCTCTATATGTTTCGATGGTTATTGCAGTTTTCTGAATATCATTTGTTTTTGGTGTGTTCGAATGACTTACAGATTGGATAGGGACTTTAAGGTGACTCTCAAACCGGGGAACGAACCCGATCGACCTTTACCAACTACTACATTTCTTGCGCGGGAAGCAACACGAGTCGCCTTCAGGCTATACAAGCGATGTTGCTCTTAGAGCCTCACCATCTGAAAAGTAACGCATCTTTTTGTAGAACCGGCGTATGATATGGTTTCTTTCGTTCTTCTGTTTCTTGGTTCCTTACTAATTATATGTTAAATGTTGCATTTTGTACCACAGTTACACTTGTTGATGCACCAGAGTCTTAGGCCAACCAAGTTTGGGATTTTGCACCAGAGTCTTAGGCCAACCCAGTTTGGGATTTACCTCAATATAGGTATTGTGGGTGCAAAAATTAAGGGTTAAGTAATTCGCCATTTTCCATGCATCCTAAAGATAAGGGAATCGGGCTAAAATAAAGCAACATGAATCAGCCACTACTAACAAAGGAACACGTAGTGAGATAATGGGACATGGAGCCCAAGATTTTTATGCCTATAAAAGGCCTAGAATCATGTCAAAACTGGGGGAGAAAAAAGAGAGAGGTAGGACTTAGGAGATTTGTTCTATATTTTGTATGCATCCTGAACAAATATTGACTTGAGCTGTCGGAGTATTTACTTGCAAGTCCCCCGCTCTCATTGATGACAAGCAAAATGGTGTAGTGGGCTTCTCAACATGCATGGTTACAAGATTTACTTGTTGAAGGATTAGAGAACCGAATTTTCTGCTCCAACAGGTACAGTGTCAGCCCAATTTTCCTTGTTTTGAAAATCATGCAAAGCCAAGTAACAAGAAGGCCTTGCCTTTTTGTTTTTTCCATTCAAAATTTTCAAATGTGTCTGCCACATATTTCTATGAATCCACCCTGGTAACGGAATTTGTGAAAATACTTTAACGTAAGAGGTCTGTCAATCAGTTTCTTATCGAGCTTATACTGTACGTCCAGAGTCAGTTTCTTAAACATTTTGTGTTAGCAAATCTTGTGACATTCTGTTACTCAAAGGTGAAAAGGCCTTATAAAATCACTGGTGTGTCCGCCGAACCGCTGAACCAACTCAAGTGATTGATAGTTAGTATATGTAAATATGTGTCATCGTTGAATCAATATTATTATTGAACTTTGCATTTTAGGTTTACTCTGGAAGACGGAAGTAGTAAGAGAGTAGTTCAATATTATCGTGAAAGGTACAATATTGTGATGACTGATGGGGCAATGCCTGCCATTCAATCTGGAAGTGTTTCCAAACCTGTTTATTTGCCAATGGAGGTACCTTTCTCGACTCTTTAAGCGGCTTGTTTTCCAGTTTTATCTTTCGGGTTCGGTACTGGTCTTTATGAAATAATTTACCTATTTACCTTTCTGGCAGCTTTGTACAATTGTTTCTGACCAGAGATACTCCAAGAAGCTTAACGAAAGACAAGTAGCTGCCCTACTACGAGCTCCTTGTCAACGTCCCGGAGACAGAGAGAGGAGTACATATCAGGTTTAATTTGTTTTAAACTTGTTTCTTATGGTCATGTTTCTGCATCTATGCAGATAGTTGCACACAGTAATTACGATAGAGATGAACTAATCAAGGGGGGATTTGGAACGTGCTCATCATGGAAAAATGGAGAGGGTGCTGAATAATATTCACAGAAGGAAAACCAGCAACAAACAATCCTTTCTTATTCTTCTTTCCATTATATGAAGCTTAAATATGTGATTTTTATTTCTTGTAGGGGTGAACGAATATGTGAAATTGAACTAGCAATTGTGTCTCAATGGTGCATGCCTAGGCAAGCAAGACTCTTTATGAAAGGTAATTGTGTCTCAATGCTTGTGCAACTGTTCATTGAGTCTGTTTAGCCCAATATTCCATTTATGGTTGCTCGGGGCGGGGTCGACTCAATGTCGGAGACTCACCCACCGAGGACTTTATTGCACCCTTATGTCTCCATCTCTCGAGTCAACCTTAATCTAGGTTAAATAATGAGTTTCTTCCATCAATAAAAGCAATTTTGCCATTCTAGTTATAAAACCCACTTGGCCTGTGATGATTTATGGTTTCACGTCTTCAGCCTAGACACCCAAAATACAAAGTGGTGAGGTCAAATTAAAACAGTAAAGTATGTTTTGCGTGTTTGGTCAAATCATCATGTGGCCGAATAATATTTTCGGTTTCTCCCCGTATCAAAACTATACTCTAATTTCATCTCCAATTCCATTCCATTCAAACAGTTATTCATGGTTATAATGTTTAATAGTTTGGATTGTCATACCTATGCGTAGCAACAAGTGTCTTCTCCCAAAGAAACCTTTGCCCAAACCAAATTCCCTTTACACCCCTACAATTATTTGTAACTACCACTTAACCGCTTAATCACTCTTCCCCCACTGAGCATGATCCCATATTAATTCACCTAATTTCACGGCGGTCTGGAAAAGAACGAAGGGGCAAAATAGTCAATTAACAGACGCTCTCATTTCACTCTATTACCTTTTCCTTTTTCGCTTTTTTTTTTCCTTCCCTTTTCCTTTTCCTTTTCCTTTTGCCTTTCAACCCCCCGAATTCTTCACCAGCAAGTCTAAGCAAATTGCTCTTCCCTTTACCCACCTATTCTCACTCTGCGCTCTCCCCACACACTTAAACACTCCTCCTCTCCTTCTCTCTGAAAACCTCACTTTCACTCTAAAACCCCGGAGCGCAGAGACGCGATGGCTCAAACACCGGTTTCTCGCGGACCAGCGCCCGCTCAGTCGGCTTCCAGCTCGGCGCCTCTGCCCACTGAGGCTCTTCTCATCTGTGATATGGAGCAGAAACTGACGCTGACCGCTCCATGCACTACCGTCGTCGTCGAAGGCCGTCAGGTATCCGGCTAGGCCTGGGTACGGGAAGGTCGGCGAGAAGGTCCAAGTCAGGGCCAACCACTTCCTAGTGGAGGTTAGGGCGAGAGATCTCCATCGCTACGATGTAAGCCTCCTTCCTTTTTTTCATTTTGCAGTTTTCCCCTTTCGTTCTTATTTTCTGTGTTCATATGTTCTTCTGCATTTTACAGTTTATTTTTGGATTTTCTTTTACGTTTTCCCTTTCTTTGGTTTTTGAAAACTTCCCTCGGAATGTCGTTTTGGGACCAAAAAATCATTTGGCGCCAACATCTGTGACTCCAAAATTTCTTTTACATTTTATTTTACAATATTTAAAAATAAAATATTTCTGAGTTGATCTGTTCAGATGCTTCGGACCATTGTGTTTTGGATCTCGTAGTAGTTTTAGATTTGTTTTTTTTATTTTTTTATTTTTTATTTTTTACAAAGATGATCTATGAGTGATGAATTAAAATATAGACGATTCAGATCGTTGAAAAACTAATGAAATGATCATGACAGGATGTCCATCAAATAAGCTTTATTTGAGGGATATCAGAATGGGACTTCAATTATATACAACCTAGATACTAATACTATTTCATGATGGAAGGTGATTTTGCGTTCCCAAAACATTTTTCTGAGTCAAAAGCGAGCCATATGCTTTTGTAAAATTTATTCTCTCTATTTAAAGTTGACCTAAATATGTTTTTCAAAAAGAGTTTTGTAAATTTGATCTAGGAAGGTGTTCATCAATAGGTTATGTGGTTGGTTGTGTGGTGACTTACGATTTCATTTGGTTGTTGTAGGTGTCGATTACCCCAGGAGTTGCATCGAAAAAGACCAACAAAGATGTCATTAAGCAGCTCGTAAAACTTTACAGGGAGTCCCACTTGGGAGAAAAACTTGTGTGGGGTTTGGCTTGCTACTAAATTTCGTTGAGTGGCACTACAATCCACTCAAAATTCGCCACGTGGCAAGTCTTAAATATATTCTTTTATCATTCTTTTATATAAAATATCATTCTTTTATATTTAAATTTTTTATAATTATTTTTTTAACTAATTAATATATTATATATATTAATGTTATGTTTCCTTTTTTATTTCTTTCCCCCTATATTTTTTCTTCCCAAATCCACCCCACACCCCCCTCCGGGGCAACTTTGTTTTGCCGTAGATCTTAGGTTTCAGTACTCTCTCCCCTTTCTTTCTTTCCCAGTTTCGTTTCTTTCTTAAAAAAAAAAAAAAAAAAAGTTCTATACCCACTCCAATTTTATCATGGAAAGCAACTAAGAATCTGTAAGTTTTTTTTTCTTTCTTTATACAATAGTTGCTTTGATCATGTGACATGAATAACCCACATATATAGATGTAGTAGGGTTATTTTCTTTTCTTTTAATTGGGGGTTTTTGGGTTCGGGTGAGGTTTTTTGGATTTTTTATATTTATAATATGAATTAGGGTATCTTCTATGTTTGCTACCTTCTTTATTATGAGTCTTTAATTAATATATTAGTCTAATCTTTGATTTTTTTTTTTTCAATTGATAGGTTGCTGCTGAGGCAATGGAGTTTGAAGAAGATCTGAAAATCGGAATGGTGGTGCATTCAGACGCTGAAGCTTACAGATACTTGGTTGCTTTCCATGATAAACTTGGAGTGGGTGCATAACTTTATTTTATTTTATTTAAAGAAAGAAAGAAATGAAACTGGGAAAGAAAGAAAGGGGAGGGAGTCCTATGACCTACGGCAAAACAAAGTGTTGGGGGGATTTGGGAAGAAAAAAAATAAGGGGAAAGAAATAAAAAAGGAAACATAACATTAATATATATATATATATAATATATTAATTAGTTAAAAAATAATTATAAAAATTTTAAATATAAAAGAATGATAAAAGAATATATTTGAGACTTGCCACGTGGGGGGGGTTTGGGAAGGAAAAAAATAGGAGGAAAGAAATAAAAAAGGAAACATAACATTAATATATATAATATATTAATTAGTTAAAAAAATAATTATAAAAATTTTAAATATAAAAGAATATATTTAAGACTTGCCACGTGACAAGTTTTAAGTGGATTGTAGTGTCATTCAACGAAGTCTAGTGGCAAGCCAAGCCCCATACAAGTTTTTCTCAGTAACAAGAATGCCTTGTCTTTTTTTTTTTTTCTTCATTCAAATTTTGCAGATGTGTCTGCCACATCTTTCTATGAATCCACCCTGGTAACGGAATTTGTGAAAATACTTTAACGTAAGAGACCCGTCAATCAGTTTCTTATCTAGCTTACTACTGTATGTCCTCAATCAGTTTCTTAAACATTTTGTGTTATCAAATCTTGTGACATTTTGTCACTCACAGGTGAAAAAGGCCTTATAAAATCACTGGAGTGTCCATGGAACCGCTAAACCAACTCAAGCGATCGATACTTATTTTTAATTTGGTCAATATTTATGATTGTGGTGACATAAAATGGAAATTTCTCTCTTTGTATATGCAAATATGTGTGATCCTTTATTCAATACTTTAGTTTATATAATATCGTTTGTTAAAAAAAGAAAAAAAAAATCATTTGACAACTAATTTAATCACATTATTATACGCGTCCGAAAGACCTTTTTTTATAACTGACATTATACGCCTATCAAGATGTTTTGAACGTGTTTAAAAATAGAGAAAATAATATTTAACGAACAATTGATAGGATCACATTATTATTAACCTATTATGAGGTATTAATTAAAAAAAACTATACAAAAATAATTAATTATTAAAAAAAGACTATTAAATTGACAAAAATACCCTTCCATTATTTTAGACTGCTTTTAATTTTTTTATTTATTTTACAAGTATTTTTATCTAATAATTTTTGGTGAAACTTGTGACATAAAAAATCACTATTCATGCCTGCCGGCTTTATATATAAGATTTAGAAGACGGAAGTAGTAAGACAGTAGTTCAATATTATCGTGAAAGGTACAATATTGTGCTAATAATGTGGCAATGCCTGCCATTCAATCTGGAAGTGTTTCCAAATCTATTTATTTGCCCATGGAGGTAACTTTCCCTACTCTTTAAAGCCATTTCCAACCGAAAGAGTTAAACATAGTCCCGTCCAGAATTATAGCTCTGCAAAAATTATTTTTAAACAAACAGTGTCAGGTCATAGTCATATGTCATCTCCAACCGAAAATGCTAAACATAACTCTCTCAATAATTTATTACTTTTAAGTTTATACTACAAATTTATTAATTAATTTAATTAAATTACTATCGGATGTTTTCAAATCTAACTATTGAATTTGAATCAATTATTACAATTGAGGACCTGGACCAAAAAAAGGGCTAAGGGAGGCTGCATTTGGCTAGCCAGATACTTCCTTGGCTGAATAATGGCCTGGTGGACTCTACATAATTATAACCCTCTCTATTGGAGATGAATTTTTAAACGAATCATACAATTTTTTACCTTTTAAACCTTAAACCTTTTCAATTAAAAATGACATAAGCGACTTGTTTGATTGCTTCTATTTTTATTTTAGTTGGTTAATGAACTTATCTTTATTGATGATTGAATTTATGGCAACAGCTAAAATACCATGACAGCGGTCGCTAGTAAAAGGTCCGCATTTCAATGTGCTCATCATGGACAAATGGAGAGGGTGTTTAAAGGTAATTGCGTCTCAATACTTGTGCAACGGTTCATTGAGTCTGTTTAGCCCAATAGAGATTAAATAATGAGTTTCTTCCATCAACAGGAGCAATTTTGTCATTCTAGTTATAAAATTCACTTGGTATGCTTTGACTGACTGTGATGATTTATGGTTCCACTTCTTTAGTCTGGACAACCAAAATACAAAGTAGTGAGGTTAAACTAAAACTGTATGGTATGTTTTGCGTTTTTTGCCAAACTATCGCGTGGCAGAATAATATTTTCAATTTTTTTTTTATATCTAAAATGTACTCGAATTTTCATTTTCAAATCTGTTCCATTCGAATGGTTATTATTGTTTATCAAGTTTAATGGTTTGAATTGTCATCTTTACACGTAACAAACCAATTGTCTCTTCTCCCAAAGAAACCTTTGCCCAAAACCAAATTCCCTTTACACCCCTTCGAGCATGATCCCATATTAATTCCCCTAATTTCACAGGTACGAAAAACACTGAAGGGCAAAATAGTCAATTAACAGACGCTCTCTGTCCGCTCCTTTTTATTTTTTATTTTTTATGTTTAATTTTTTATAGTCAATTAACAGACTCTCTTTCCAGCTATTTTCCTTTTCCCTTTCCTTTTTCTTTTTCTTTTCCTTTTCCGCTCCTTTCCTTTTTCTTTTCCTTTTGCCTTTCAACCCCCGAAGTCTTCATCAGCAAGTCTAAAGCAATTGCTCCTCCCTTTTCCCACCTATTCTCACTCTGCGCACTCCTCCTTTCACTCTCTAAAAACCTCACCTTCTCTCTCTCAAATCCAGAGCGCACAGAGACGCGATGTCTCAACGCCGACGCCGCCGAGGCCGAGGCCGTCATTCCGAACCCTCGTACGGCTCGGACGCCCCGCCGTCTAATTGCGATGGAGGAGACGGAGGCCGTGGTCGGGTACGAAACACCGGTGCTGCACTGTGGTCTCAGTCCGAATCGGGCCCTAGCCATGGCTGTCCTGGAGTCGTCGCCGCTCCGACTGCGGCTCAAACTCCCTCGCCGGCACCGTTGGCTCAAACACCGGTTTCTCGCGGACCGGCGCCCGCTCAGTCGTCTTCCATCTGGGCGCAGACCCCTCTCATCTGTGAGTTGGAGCAGAAACTGATGCTGACCGCCCCGCCACCGTCGTCGTCGAAGCCCGTCGTGCATCCGGCTAGGCCTGGCTACGGGAAGGTCGGCGAGAAGGTCCGAGTCAGGGCCAACCACTTCCTAGTGGAGGTTAGAGCGAGTGATCTCCATCACTACTATGTAAGCCTCCTTCCTTTTTTCTTTTTGCAGTTTTTCCTTTTCGTTCTCATTTTTCTGTGTTTATCTGTTCTTTCTGCATTTTACAGTTTATTTTTGGATTTTTTTTTATCAACGAATACATTTCAGATAATTTATTTTTAAATGACATATATCATATTATGAAATGACTATTTAGACCATATCTGAATTTAAAAAATAAAATTATTTTCTGATACATCTTAAATTGTTTTTCATATTTTTTTCTTCAAGCTCTCAAAGTCACTCCTATCATCTATTGTAGGATAAAACTCTAACAACTGCCAAACAAGATGAATATATATATATATATATATATATATGTGTGTGTGTGTGTGAAATCGAAAATCCCTAATTGATAGAAACCCACGAGGTTGAGTCAAAACTACCCCTCAAAATGGACAAAAATCTTTGTAGTTAATTGAATAGAGAAACCCTAAAATTCTTAATTGATAGAAACTAATGAAATAATTAAAAATTGAAAAAAGAATATGAGAAAATTTTCGTTTTGTACTTTATTCGAGTTTCTTAATAGATGATAAACCATTTGAGAAACCCCTAAACTTGACATATCGTCTAACAATTCCAGATGAGAGGAAAAACGCAAGATGATAATAACGGAGTTTGGTCAAACTTTTTCTTCATAAATCCTAAACCCTAAACCATTGATTTGAAGATGAAGCACTTCCTCTTTACACCTCATAGAAATTTTGATTTGGATTTTAAGTGTAGAGCTTGGGGTATATGTAGAAAGTCTGGGGTGTGAGGATATTGGAAAGGATGTGGTGTGTTTTAAAATAAATTTTAGGAATGTGGAGTGTAGTAAGATCATCTCCAACCGAAGGATCCAGAAGAGCAAATGGTTGAAAATAGCTCGAAAATCATCTCCAATGAAAAGTTAGTGGGTCCCACATGACAAAAACGGGCCAGATGACCAATCGGCTGACCATCTTCATCAAGCCGCTGCCTAGGCCATTTTGTTTTGTTTTGTTTTTTTTTTCTTTTCCACCTACTAAGCCCAGTTTCTTTGTTTTTTTTTTTTTGTTTTTTCAGCCTACTTTAGGGTTTTTAGGCCACTTTAGGATTAGGGGTAAGAAACTTTTTTGGTCTCAGTCCACTTTTTTATTTTATTTTATTTTTTGGACGTTTTATTTTATTTTTTATTTTTAATTTCTAATTTTTCCTACACCATTTCTTACCTATTTTTCATCATTTCATACTGTCTTACTATATTTTATTTCAATTCTTCACATTCCATACTATAGTCTTTTGGCCCTCGGTTGGAGATGGTTTTTTGTGAAAAGGCTAAAATGAGTCATCTGGCCCTTTGGCCCTCGGTTGGAGATGAAGACAAATATGGTCATGTACTGTTTATTAAAATATTAATATTTTGAAGGACCAGAGAACTAAAACGAGCCATCTTGCCAACATTCGGTTGAAGATGACCTAAGTTTACAGTTTCCTTTTCATTGCTTTTTGAAAACTTGACTCGGAATGTCGTGTTGGGACCCAAAAATGATTTGGTGCCCTCAAAACATATGTGACTCCAAAAATTTCTATTACATTTTTTAAAAATATTTCTAAGTTGATCTGTTCAGATGCTTTGGACTATTGAGCGTTGTCATTGTGTTTTGAATAATTTTATTTATTTTGATAGGGCTAAATTTTTTTCGTGGTCCCTAATAGAGTAATTTTCTTGAAAAAAATGTTATCAATCAATCATACACCTGTGGTGGAGTGAATTAACAATGTAAATTTTGTTCGTGGTCCCTAAGAGAGTAATTTTCGTGAAAAAAATGTTATCAATCATACACCTGTGGTGGAGTAGTTTAACAATCTTGGTCCAAATCAAAATTTTCATTCAAATTCCGTTAAAAAGTTACATGTGTTGTTCACATACAAGGGTATAATTGTCTTTACAACTTATCTAGCCCATTGATCCTTTTCTGAAAAATAATGTAAAAGGATTTTTAAAAGATTAAAGTAATTAAAACTGAGAAAAGAAAATTTATTGTACACCTTCCTCCCTCCTTGGCCGCGTTCTCCCTGGACCTCAGTTCCACCGTCACCAGCAGGACACCCTTTGTCCCGCCATCGCCTCTGGCACCTCAGTGCTATCGAATCAATGGTCAATGTGCCATAAGAACGTGTTCCCCAGACCATTGAGAAGGTGATCAAGAATTGGCTGTATAAAGAACGTGGGATTAATTGATTGAATAATAGTAAACTGTTCTGTTAATTTGATTTTGTAGGGAAAAATGAGATTATTGTTGTGGGGGAAATGAGAAAGGAAGTTTTGAATTTTGGTGGAGGAGATGGGGAAGAAGCAGGTTTGGATTTTAGGGTGGGACGGCGAGGATTGATGGGGGTGGAGGGAGCACTAATGATTTTCTTTTTCTATTTTGTTATTTGCGTACTTCTTTTGTTTCTAAAATAACCTTTTATCTTTTTTGGTTTTAAAAATCAATTACATGACAATGTGGCAATTTGTCATTGTTAGTGGCAGTCAATAATATCAAAGGACACTTTTGTCCATAGCATGTGACCTGCACATATAACTTTTTAACGGAAAATTTTGATGTGGATAAGATTGCTAATGGACTCCACCATAGTTTTTTAAAACAAACGATAGTATATAAACCTAGAGGGTGGGAGAGAAAGCCTCACAATGAGCAATCAATAATGTGGTTCAAATTCGTTTTTGGCGAAAATCGAACCTAAGACTTATTCACTTACAAGTGAAGAGGAATACTGCTAAGCTGTAGTACTAAGTGATTTGACTCCACCACAGTTGAATGATGGATAACAGTTTTAAACGAGGGGCAATTTGAAAGTATCTTATTACCATAGAGACCACGAAAAAAATTTAGCCTTTCGATAATTTGCTTTTGGGTTTTCCTTTTAGTTTTTTAAGTTTACTGTTGTAAACTTGAGTCGCTCGTGGCATTTTGGGACCCAACAATTATTTGAGGTTTTTTTGGTCAAAAAGCATACATGTTATTGAAAGACAACGGGATCAATACCAATTACGACAAACATGTCCAATAAAATCGAGGATAGCCAAAGCCCATTCAACAATTGCCAGATTTGAACCACCAACATATGCCCCATCAAGTAGAACCAAACACCAAAACAAAATGGAAGAACCCAAAACCAAAACAAAAGGGAAGGGGATGGGATGGGGCTATGGGGCATTTAAAACACACTCACTTTGGGCTAAAACCGCAGCAAGCTTCCCCTAAATTTTCGGCATACCGGTCGGGTGTGAAGTCGTGAAGGGAAGGTATAGATTCGACGATCAAAACAAGTGTTTCCAATCTTGTTTAATTTTGTCTTTTTCTCTTCTTTCCTGGGTTGCAGGTGGCTTGTGGGTGGGGGCGCGGGGGGGGGGGACGGTTTCTTTCTTTTCCTTCTTTTTTTTTTTTTTTTTTTCCTTTAGGTGTGGGTGTGGGGGGGGGGGGGGTGTTGGTCGGTTGGGATTTTTTCCGCGCATCTTGGTTTTCCTTTTTCTTTTTTTGTTTTTTTTTTTGTTGGGGGGGGGGAGGGGGAGGGGGGGGGCAGGGGGACGGAGGACGGACGAACTGGGTTTCCTTCTTCTTCTTCTTCTTCTTTCTGAGTTGCAGGTTGGCTTTCGAGGGGAGGGGAAGGGACGAACTGGGTTTCCCTTTTTTTTTTCTCTCTCTCTCTTCTTCTTCTTCTTCTGTAGGTTAGGTTAGGTTAGGTTTGGTTGGGTTGGGGCAGGGGGGGGGACGGACGAACTGGGTTTCCTTCTTCTTCTTCTTCTTTGTAGGTTAGGTTAGGTTTGGTTGGGTTGGGGGCGCGGGGGGGGGGGGGGGTGGGGGGGGGGGGGGACGGACGAACTGGGTTTCCTTCTTCTTCTTCTTCTTCTTTTTTTTGTTTTTGTTTTTCCTTCTCGGGTGATGGGATGTTGGGATCTTGGGGGGGGGTGTTGGTGCGGTGATGATATTTTTGGGGGGTGTGACGGGATTTGGCCGGGGGGTTTAGGTATGGGGTTTCAGGTGCCACGATATTTTATTAATTTTTTAATAGAAAGTGGATTTCGAATCAAGTCACGTCAGCATTTATCTAAAAAATTCACGGTCAAGTAACGGAAAGTATAATATTGGATCAAATTCTAAAGATGAGGTACGACATTGTCAATTTTAATAGATGAGATAAGATAGTGTCGTGAGACCAATAGTTGAGGTAGTTTTTTGTCATTTACCCTATAATCTACTACAACAAGTACAAGATCAATCACATTTATCAAGGTAGAGTAGCTATTAGTGAGAAGAATTAAGAGCAATTTCATTTCTCACAAACACATCAATTACTAAAACAACACAACAACAAATAACCATTGATACTGTTAATGCCCAAAATACCCACAAAACCACTGACTTTGTTCTACATAAAAGCTCATGATTTCTACTGAGTCGAGAGTAGTCAATTTTGCAAGAGACGTCGTTTAGGATCTCATTGTGGTTCCACCGGCAACTGGGGTTGCTGGAGCATTGTGATTCCAATGACATGTCATCTGAATCTGACTCTAATTTCTTATGTTCTTCCTCCTTTGAGTACTCGACAATACGTCAGGAACGGACGGACAAGATGGAGGAGCAATTTTCCCCCCTTTTTCCAATAAACCAATTTTCCTCCATTTTCTCGGTTTTTTTTTTTTTTTTTTTTTTTTTTTTTCAGGCGCCAAAGCAGACGATGGACTTGCGAAAATCAAAGACGGACGGAATACCAAGATTATTGACGACAACATACGAATTTAACGGAGTTAAAAGATATCGGTACTTGGCTGACGGTTTCAACTTTTAAGGGTTTGTTTTAATAAGAAATGAATAAAGATCCAGCTGTCTAATTTTCATAGGTCCGGAACACCAGCTGGCATTTATGCGGGGAACCCTAAAAACTTCTTCGTCGACACACCCTTTCATTAGTCTTGCTTTAATTTCATCAATAGTACCTATCTCTCTTCATGCACACATCATAAATAGATCTGTCTTGTAGGGCTCATTCTCAATGTATTTCAACAATCCAACTATCAAAGATATCTTTATGAAAAATCATTCAGATCTTAAACTATATGACCGTTGGATTAAATGATAGTCATTTAGTGTTTATTTGAAAAATCATATTCATTTGTTTACTCTAGTATGATTGGAACTCGTAATAGTGTTAGATTTGTCTTTTTATTTTTATTTTTTGCAAAGATGATGTATGAATGATGAATTAAAATATAGATGATTCGAATCGTTGAAAAAATTTATGAAATGATCATCACAACACAAGATGTCCATCAAATAAGCTTTATTTGAGGGATATTAGAATGGGACTACTTACATACAACCTAGAAACTATTACATAATGGAAAGTAATTTTGCGTTCCGAAAACATTGTTCTGAGTAAATAGCGAGCCATATGCTTTTGTAAAATTTATTCTCTCTGTTTAAAGTTGACCTAAATATTTTTCTTAAAAAAGGGTTTTCAAAAAGGGTTTTGTAAATTTGATCTAGGAAGGTGTTCATCAATAGGTTATGTGGTTGTGAGGTGTCTTATGATTTCATTTGGTTGTTGTAGGTGTCGATTACCCCTAAAGTTGCATCGAAAAAGATCAACAAAGATGTCATTAAGCAGCTCGTAAAACTTTACAAGGAGTCCCACCTGGGCAACAGAATCCCAGCTTATGATGGCATGACAAGTATTTATACAGCAGGGCCCTTACCATTTGCCTCGGAAGAGTTTGTGGTAAAGTTGGCCGAGAGAGAAGCTTCTGCTGTTGCTGCTGGTTCATTTTTGTATGTTTTTGTCCTGTTTAATGTCCTTTTTTTTAATTTTAATATGTTTTGTTTTATTTGTTGGGGTATTTTTCCTATGTAGTGGGATAAGGCTTTATTGTTGTTTGTTGCGGTTTTTTAACGGTTTCTTCTTTGTATTTGACTGGCTACAGGAGGGACCAAGAGTTCAAGGTCACTCTCAAGTTGGCTAGCAAAGCCGACCTGCATCAGCTGCAACAACATGAGTCGCCTCGAGACGTACTTCAAGTTCTGGATGTTGTTCTTAGGGCCACAACTTCTGAAAAGTAAAAGTCTATTTGGTAGAAGGGCATAAGATTTATTTTCTCCTTGTATGTGTTGTTTCCTCAGTAATAACTGTTTTGCCTGTTGTAATTTGTATCATAGGTACACTGTTGTTGGGAGGTCATTTTTTGGCGTTGAGCTTGGGCAGAAAGGTGATTTTGTTGAGGGTCTGGAATACTGGAGAGGCTTTTACCAGAGTGTAAGGCTGACTCAGTTTGGGCTTTCACTCAATATAGGTAATGCATTAACCAAAATTTCCACGTTCTAATAATCATATGAAGTTAAGTAACAAGAGTTTTGTTTCCATAGTTGCTGAATACAGTGAAAGAGCATTCGAATTCTGAATTGATACGGACGAATCGATTCGGTGGTAATTTTGGTGGTTTAAGATTGTACTTTTCAAAACTCGGCAAAATCAGAGGATTAAGATCATACTTTTGAAACTTTTGTTTTGAACTTGGGAGGAGAACGCAGAGCTGCTCTCTGCTGTTCTTAGTTCCAGCGAAGAAGAGAGAAACTAGGTTTCTCTCTCCAACTCCCACGTATACCTGGTGATCATGTCTTGTTTGCCGTGTTCGTGACAGACCCGATATTTTAATAGATCGTGTTGTGTCAAATTAGTCAAATATACGAGTAATAAGACCTAACCTGAACTCGACCCGTTAAAATTAATAGGTAATATGACTTGACCTTTTAATAGATAAATAAAGTATATTTTGCTTCAATAAATAATCAAATGAAAAACATCATACTAAGTTAGCATCAACATACCGCTTTGTCACTAAATTAGTTTCTACACACTCTAAACCCTAAGGTACGTTTGTTGCACAAGACTATTTCAGACTAGACTAACTTTAGGGACAAAGCTGGATTGACATAGAATTGACTATGCTAGACCAACTAAGTAAAGCGTCTGGTGCAGTGTCAGACTAAGAGCAGGATAATTAACAAACTTTACATTGTATCATTTAATTCATAATTATTAATATTCTTTCCATCTTTGTCTCTGTTCTCCGTCCCACTCTCTTCCTCCTCAGGTTGGACCTCTCAATTCCATTCTTCTATCTTTTTTTTTCCATCCAACTCCTTCTCGATTCCAGTTTCTGTCTCTCTCTAGCTCTGCACTATTCGAACGGAACCTCATGGCTCTATTTTTCTTGATGAGTTGTAGGTTTTACGTTGAGTTTTTTGGCCAAACCTCGTCGAATTGGATGAGGTTAGCACCACCAACAAACTCTTCACCATTCCTAGACCTAGATTCGACCTTTGCATGCTTGAATCTGTCATGGATTTAAAGAAACCCAAATAGGCTGAGACTTCTAGGCTATTTTTCGGCTACCTTCGACCACCTTTTGGCCTTAATTTAGGTAGAATTGTAATTCCCTCACTCCCAGCATCAATTTGGTATATTTTATGTGAAAATTGGTTGTGAAGCGGATCTGAAAGAGAGAGTCGAATCAGAAA
Source organism: Pyrus x bretschneideri (assembly GCF_019419815.1). Taxonomy (NCBI): domain Eukaryota; kingdom Viridiplantae; phylum Streptophyta; class Magnoliopsida; order Rosales; family Rosaceae; genus Pyrus; species Pyrus x bretschneideri. The sequence continues at coordinate 3,173,708 of NW_025999787.1, read as the reverse complement.
GTTAACAATCGATCTAGTAGAATGAGTGGTCAGAGATGACGAGGAGTCGTACTGAGTGGTTGTCAAACAGAACAAGGATGAGAGAGAAGACGGTCTTAGCTAGTCCCATTGTCACATCCCGGCCGGGGATGAATCACTTCCTGGGCCCGCTCCACCACCGTAGCACGATATTGTCCGCTTTGGGCTTACCAATCCTTCACGGTTTTGTTTTTGGGAACTCACGAGCAACTTCCCAGTGGGTCACCGATCATGGGATTGCTCTAGCCCCCTTCTCGCTTAACTTCGAAGTTCCTACGGAACCCGAAGCCAGTGAGCTCCCAAAAGGCCTCGTGCTAGGTAGGGATGGGAATATGCATATAAGGATCACTCCCCTAGGCGATGTGGGATGTCACAATCCACCCCCCTTAGAGGACCGACGTCCTCGTTGGCACACCACGACCAAGGTTAGGAGCTGATACCAAAGTGTCATATCCCGACTAGGGGCGGATCACTTCCCGGGCCCGCTCCACCACTGTAGCACGATATTGTCCGCTTTGGGCTTACCATTCCCTCACGGTTTTGTTTTTTGGGAACTCACGAGCAACTTCCCAGTGGATCACTCATCATGGGATTGCTCTAGCCCCCTTCTCGCTTAACTTCGGAGTTCCTACGGAACTCGAAGCCAGTGAGCTCCCAAAAGGCCTCGTGCTAGGTAGGGATGGGAATATACATATAAGGATCACTCCCCTGGGCGATGTGGGATGTCACACTCATGGTTTTCGAAGGTCTCGCTAAGACTGGCTAGCCCCCGCTTTAGTTGAGGCGAGAGTGAGTTAGTCTCATTAAATCTAGTCCCTGTGGAGAACAAACACGGGACTTGACAATCTAGTCCATGCGGGGAACAAACATGGGACTGGACTAGTGTTCTCCAGTCTAATGAACTTTAGTGAGGGCAAACAAACGCCCCTTAAAACCTCAAACCCTAAACCCTAAGGGTGCGTTTGTTACACCGGACTATCTCGGACTGAACTAGCTTCAGGGACTAAGTTGGACTGGCTTAGACTAGACTAAACTGGACTGACTTAGTGCAGCGTTTGGTGCACTATCGGACTAAGAAGCAGGGTTATTAACAAACTCTCAAATTATATTATTTAATTGATATCTATTAATATTTTATTATTAATTCTATTTTTATTACCTTTGTTTCTGACTTTTTAGAACTTCCTATATCTCTCTCAAATTCTCGATCCTCTTTGCCTACATCAACCATGCTTTACAAAGCTCTCCAATTCAGACACACAAATTGTTTTTCCTTCGTCAACCATGCTTTCATGGAATTCCCATTTGCAAAGATTCCTATTTGCAGATAATCACGTTTCAAAATCTCCAATTCCTACTAATTGCCATTCCATTTTCTCTTTCGATTTTTCTATTAATTTTCTCACCAACCAAACACCTTTCAAAATTCCCAATTCCTACTAACTGCTCACCTTCTCTGTTGCACAGATTCAGATCACGATTTGTTGAATTCTCGTAACGGAACGCGACTGGTAGGGGAAAATCAGCGGAAGTAGGTGATTGGTAAGGGTGAGAATTGAGGCGTTTGTGAGGTTGAAAGAGCGATGTGCATGTGGTTTGAGATAGCAAAAGATCCGTCTTTGTCGTGTTCGGGTCAACCCAGATGGCGGAAGACCCCAAATTGGCGCTAGATTTACTGGACGGTGGAGATCGGCGAGAGTTGTATCTGCTTTGGTCACCGGAGAAGGGGGCTGTAGCTTTTACTCATGCACAAAGGAGAATGACTGGGTTCGTTGCTTGCAGACAAGGGAGAGGGGACTAGCAATCCCATTGTTTTTGGGGGGTTTCGCTAAGACCTCCTAGTGAAGGACTTAGTCCATGCGAGTCCTCCTTTGTCCTATTAAACTTAGTCCTGCCTATAAGAAACACATGCTAACACTAATATCTAATCTAGTTTAGTTTAGGGAAATTTAACGAGGCCAAACAAACATGCCCTAAAAGTCTAAACAACGATGTAACCATCGTCAAAAGTGTAGAGGATTTGATCACGAGCGTTAACAATTATTTTTTCACATTTTCACATTTTCCGCATTTATAAATTAATTATTATAAATTATTACACATTTTCAACTCCACCTAAAAACACTGTTTACGAGGGTTTTAAAAATTCAAATGACAATGTACCATCGTCAAAGGGGAAAGGATGCGGTCATGAGCGTGTGCAAATTGTTTCACATTTTTCACACTTGTAAACTAATTATTATGAATTTTTAATGTAATTTGATTTTTTTTTCATACCAAAGCAAATTAGAAAATGTAAAAATTAATGAATAGTGTTTGGATTTTTAACACCCTTCAAACCTCATGAATAGTGTTTTTTGTTTGAGTGCAAAATTAATGTAGAACTGTGAAAATGCAAAAAAAAAATAATATATATAAACGCTCGTACTAACAAGCTCTACAACTTTTGTGGAGGATCAACTCAGAATTTGACACCATAATGCATAAACACAAAATTTGTATTTTATCGTTGATTATCGTTTACGTTTACTCATTGTTCTTTTGATCAGATTTTCGTTTTTTCAGATTTTTTATTTTTATTTTTAAAACATGATGTTTTAGCATGCAGAAAGATAAACAGTTCGGATCGTTGATATCTCGTTCAAAATTTTATAGTTGGTGAAAATATTGATCGGAGTTTATGAAGTGTTAAGAAACTATATAGCATCGACTCATATATCAGTTAATCGGAAATATCGTAGCATGATATGAATGATCCAAACCGTTCATCTTTCTGCATCAACTAAAAGATCTTGTTTTCAAAAAAGAAAATATGAAAAAAAAAAAAATGAAATCTTGAATAATGGAGAGTAAACGTAAATGACAATCGACAGTTAAATATGAATCTAGGGTTTGTGGATTATGATGTCGAATTTCGAAGTTAGCCTCTTCACGAAAGTTGTAGATCTTGTCATTACAAGCGCTTGTGTGTGTGCGTGTGTGTGTGTGTGTGTGCGCGCGCACGCGCGCTGCGTCTATATATATATATATATATATTTTACATTTTTCACTTACACATTAATTATTATGAATTTTTATTAATTTTGCACTAAAACTAAAACACTATTGGTTTGAAGGGTTAAAAAATCCAAATGACAATCTAACCATGTACATAAATAATTATGAATTTTTTATTTATTTTGAACTCCCCTAAAAACATTGTTCACGAGGTTTGGAGGGTTTTAAAAATTCAAACAGCAATGTAGCCATTGTCTAAGCGTAGATGATGCAATCACGAGTGTGCATATTTTTTCACATTTTTCAGACTTGTAAATTAATTATTATGAATGTTTTAATGTGCCTTGATATTTTGGGGAAAAATCAAATTACATTAAAAATTTCATAATGAGCAGCCAAAGTTGACACCCATGACCGTTAACCGTTGATGGGTGAAAATTACCGAACTAACATTATGCTTACCGGGTTGAAACTGGTTACCCGCAGGTAGACCATTTTTAAATGGTTCTTAATGGTTAGCCTGATAATGACCTGATTAGTTAACGTGTTGACCCAAAACCTGTTATTTTCGTGTCGTTTTATGTCGAGTTAATGGGTCATGAATGAAATTGCCATGTCTATTTCCACATGACAAAGTCAAACCAACTCTAACTCTTTTCTATTTTTTTTTTTTTTAATGGTTGTTCATTCAAGTTGCACCACCTAGCATTTTGATTAACGAATGAATGATATATTAGGAGCTCATGTGGAGAAAATTTTTAGGGTGGCATGTATACATGACATCTAGTGTTTAAGGCTGGTTTGGTATTACTGTGCTTTGAAAAAAAGTTGCTTCTGTTGTACTGTGAGAATAAGTAGCTGTGAAATAAAGTAGCAGAGTGTTTGGTAAGTTTTTTCGTAAAAGTGCTTTTGAAAAAAAAAAAAAACAATATTATAGTGTTTGGTAAACTTTTATGTAAAACAGATGTAAAAAAAAAATTGGTTTTTCAAAGCTGGGTTTTGCAGCTTCTTGCTTTTTGGTTTTTTTTCACCCAAAATTGTGGAAAAAAACTGAAACTGAATGTTTACCAAACACAAAAAAGCTTCTAGCTTTTTTTCAAAATCATCTCAGTACCAAACCAGACCTTAAACGAATGAAAAACATACATGTGATGCTTGCATTTTTCAATTAAATTACATTCTTAAATTATTAAACAGTGTCCCCAAAACCAAAGAGAAAAGAAACTCCGTCAAGTTTCTGTCGCCGTCAATAACATTTCAACGTAATTATCTTTGGTCCTCGTCCTTCGTTCCGATGACCTTCCTTGCCCTCCTTTGGAGAAACCAATCTAGTACTGCATTTTATGAACAATTACTCCAAGTTTTAGTTTCTTTGTGTTGTACAGTTGTTTTGGCTGTGTTCTTTGGGCCATTTGGTTTTCAAAGAAATATATTTAATCCAAAGTAAAGAAATTAGAGAAGGTTTCTACCGGATTTCAATGAGAATTGAAAATTGTTTAACTCCGTTGAGAAATTTGATGAAATCAGTGCCAATCCACTGCGATGCATTTCTTCTCAAGCATAAATCATTCAATACTCCTTATAAAAGTCCAGAAGAAAAAAAATTAAAACCCCAGAAATAGACATAAAAGAATAACAAATCACAAAGAACCTATTGTCAACTGAGAAATTAACGATGGAGGAGTAGGCCATTGCGCATGGCAAGCAATCTGGATGACTTTATTCCAAACAAAGCTCTAAAAGACACTAGGCGCTAGTTAGGTGGCAACTTGGGGCCTAGGAGGACTATTCGGATTTAAGTAAACTTATTATATATTGTATAAATAAGTACTTATTTATACTTAAAAAAATATATAATTGCATCGGGATAAAAAAAATTGAAAAATAGAATGACATATAGATTAAAAAGTATTAGAACATATTATAAACATGGGGAATCAAAATATAATGAGTATTCATCCAAGTATTCAACAAGTCTCTTACAATTTATTTAAAAAAAGGCAAAATGAAAGTTATTTATCTTATGTATAATTGAGAGTTGCGACCTAAGAGCAATTCCACCTCTAAAGACTTTGCGCCAGCACCCAGCGCATTTATCCACTCAAGTGAACAGTAATATACTCCAGTGAGCAGTAATAGGTCAAAGCATCTCCACCCCTAAAAAAATAGCCCAGTCAATTTATTAAAATATTTTTATTTTTTATTATAAAATAATAAAAAATAATAATTTTATTTTTAATTTCTGACTTTATAAAAAAATAAAATAATAATAATATTATTAAAATATTTTTATTTTCCCATCTTCCACACTTCTCTTCCCTTCCATTCTTGCACGCCATCCACCCAGCACAGATAATCCATTCCCACCGCTGGCTCCAAACCTCCTCTGACGCCATTGCCCTGCTGTCCTTCAAATCCCAAGCCGACCTGAACAACAAGCTCCTCTACACCTCCGATGCTGTCGCTTGGTCCTCCTATCCTTCTCCCTCCGTGGCTCCTTCCCTCCCGACACCCTCTCCCGCCTCGACCAGCTCTGCTCCTCACCTCCACAACAACGCCCTCTCTGGTGCAACAAAAATAAGAAGGTTGACATCATATGCCCTCCTACAACACGCTGATGTCAGATGGACCGGTCCCAAGGTCTATCAATTTTGGGCTAGCCTGGAGACTAGCTTGGACTGGGTGCCAGGCAATGGAACGGGCTGGAGTGGATTGGTTGAGTGCCAACCTTGTTTTTTGGCTGAGTGCCGGCCTAACCACCTCCTAGTGGAATTGCTCTAAGTGGGTGTGTAGGCGGATTTAGGCGGACACTTAAGCAAGTCTAGACACCTTTTCTTAATTTTCAAACGCAAAGGGATTAATTAGGGATGGCGGCACTAGTAGGGGTTTTTTATAACAGTGATTTCAAAACTAGATAAGAGCAATTTTTTGGATGCCTTTTCTCCTCTTTTAGACTACAAAGTTGAAGAGTTTGACGGAGTTTATCTTTTCTAGGTTTTGGAGCCCACTGTTATAGATTTTTAAGACTGTAATTTAATTAAAACAGGAAAAGCTGCGTGTTTGTTTTTCATTCATTGGAACACCAACTGTCATCTGTACCCAGAACCCTGAAAATTTTCTTGTTGGTGTGGCGCTCGGCTGCCTTCCATGTGACCCACTCACTATGATTGCTTACAATAAATAATAAATAATAACTATAACATATAATTGTAAAATGTATAGTTATAAATATTTTTACAATCAAACCAATTTTCATTGTTTAACGAATGTAGAACAAACCAAATTAAATATCGTAATGCCTATGTCTATCTCTGGCGAAGAGTATTATAGGTTACTAGCAAATTCCATACCTGAACCGAACTGCAAACTCAAACTGTTCTCTGTATCTGGCAACTATGGTTGTGACTAACTTTTTTTTTATTCATATATTTGCAGATGTCACTGCCAAAGCATTTTATGAACCTATTCTTGTAACTGAGTTTGTGAAAAAACTTTTGAACTACAGAGAACTGTCAAGGCCTTTGCCTGATTGTGATCGTTTTAAGGTATTCTCCATTTATATTTCGATTTGTTTCATGCAGTTTTGTTAGGCTACTCATCTAAAAGTAAAGCTATATGAATAAAATACATCGAAAGTACGAGTTATATATACTAGTTATAGGTTATATTTATGTAGATTTGCTAGTATTTTTACTCATTCGATTTTGAAGCTGCGTAGCATGTAATCATTTGCTTTTATTTTGAATTGACTTGTTCCTTTTGGATTCACTTCCTTTGGATCGGGTGTAGATGTCCACACAGACTAAATTATTCAGAGTTCTATGCATTTACTTATGTTTGTCCACAAATGGTTACTTAAAAATATTTGTCTTGAACAAAACTGATTGGCATTCTGTTACTTATAGGTGAAAAAGGCCTTAAAGGGGGTCCGTGTAGCACTTTCTTATCGTGAGAATATATCTTATAGAATCACTGGGGTCTCAGTGGAACCGCTGAGCAAATTAATGTGAGTCTTGTAATCTTTACATTTACGCTTATGTCTTGTTTATATGTATATAGATTGTTGTGGTACTTGATTCGCTTGAAATGCAGAACTGGAATTTCATGCTCATTATCTTATTTTCGATTGAACTATTTTGATTGAATTTGCAATATCATAAATCATAATGGGTAAATATGGAAAGAAAATCAAATTGAGTTACGACGGTGATAAATGGTAATAGAACATTCATAACTTATTATCCATCCTTGCGTTTTAGGTTCACTCTAGACGATAAAACTAGAACTTCAGTAGTACAGTATTATCGCGAGAGGTACAATATTGTGCTATGGGATGTGGCAATGCCTGCGCTTCAATCTGGGAGTGATTCAAAACCTGTTTATTTGCCTATGGAGGTTCCTTTCTTGACTTCTTAACCATTTTATTTCCTAGCATGTTTCTGTTTTATGTACGGTAGTAGCTTGAGGAGATAATTTACTTATTTACCTTTTTGGCAGCTTTGTTCCATTGTTGCTGGGCAGAGGTACACTAAAAAGCTGAATGAGAGACAAGTAACAGCTCTTCTGAGATTAACTTGTCAACGCCCTGGAGACAGGGAGCTAAGTATATGCCAGGTCTGGATGTGATTTCATCTTTCAATCAATGGAACTCCTTTTCTAATCCAGATGGCTTTCATCTTGTTTCCGCTTGCAGATGGTTAAATACAATGGTTACAATAAGGATGAGCTTATCCAGCGGGAATTTGGAATGAAAATAAAAGAAGATATGGCTTTAGTTAATGCTCGTGTTCTGCCGCCGCCTTCGGTAATTATTTATTTCCAAACACGTTTGAATAGTGCAAGTGTTTTTTTATTCATCTTGTTTTCTTTGCTGGTGTTTGAATTGATGACAACAGCTGAAATACCATGACACTGGCCGTGAGAAGTCCGAAAATCCACGAACGGGACATTGGAATATGATCAACAAGGTATGGTATTGGTTTTTCATTTGCTTAGATGGATGTGTGTGTATGTTGAATTCCATTGCATAAATTTGAAATCTTTGATTTGTTTTGAGGGTAGTTACACAAGATTTTTGCAATGTAAGAGTCTTTGCGGCCAGCAACTTCACGTGTTCATATTTATTATGGATTTGTAAACATTTTAAAATACTTTCTTTTACTGCTTTTGTGATATGTGATGCAGCACCAAAATTTAAACATTGTTCTTGTTAGAAATTTGATTTCTGACTTATTTTTAATTTATTCTGGTTCTGTAGAAAATGGTTAACGGTGGTCGAGTAGATTTCTGGGCATGTGTCAATTTCTCCCGATTGGACCCAAGTTTTAACTTCCGATTTTGTGATGATTTGGTCAATATGTGCAACAGCAGGGGAGTGGTACGACTCCCTTTCTTAACTTTCTCCTCTTTGTTCATTGAATTGTTTTTGTTCTTTTCCTAACCAAATTGTTTATCTTCCTAGCATTTCCATCCGCAACCTTTAATTCCTCATCAATCAGCTCATCCTGGGCAAATAGAGAGGGTGCTCAGAGATATCCATAAGATGTCTAGGAAGAAACTTGAAGAAAGTGGACATAAGGGAAAGCCTCTTCAGTTGTTAATTATCATTTTGCCTGATGTCACTCCATCATATGGTGAGTAGCAATCTAAGAACATTTTATTTCAAGAAAATCATGTTTAAAATCTGACATATTAAATGCTTTCAGGTATGATAAAACGAATCTGTGAAACTGAGTTAGGAATTGTATCTCAGTGCTGTCGGCCTAGGACAGCATCAAAGCTCAGCAAACAATACCTAGAAAATTTGTCACTCAAGATAAATGTGAAGGTTCGTTTTTTTTGTATTGTCCGTCGCATTACTTGTTGCGTTTGTTCTTTATGTATTGCCTCTCACATTACTTACTGTCTTCTATTAGCATTGAAATATTGATACAACATTTAAAACTTTTGTAGGTTGGTGGAAGGAACACTGTTCTAACAGACGCCATTCAAAGAAGGATTCCTCTGGTTAGTGACATTCCCACAATCATCTTTGGTGCGGATGTTACCCATCCGCCACCTGGGGTGGACAGCAGTCCGTCAGTTGCAGCTGTAAGTTTCTGCCTTCTATTTTGATTTCATTTTAATTAAAAATGCATAATGTGCTAACCTGTTAATTTATACTTTCAGGTGGTGGCGTCCATGGATTGGCCAGAGGTCACTATGTACCGAGGAATTGTTTCTGCACAGGCTCACCGTGAAGAAATAATCCAAGATCTTTATAGTATTAAACAGGACCCTAGCAGAGGTCTGGTTGTTGGAGGAATGATCAGGTAATTGGGTCAACATGCACCTTCTTTTGTTATTGTTTCTATTTTTTTTTATAAATAATAGTAGTGAGTGTATTTTCTTAACATGATTATTTTCATTATGCTAGGGAGCATTTAATAGCATTTCGACAAGCAACTGGCCTAAAACCAGAGAGAATTCTCTACTTCAGGTAATTATTGTTTGTTATGTGGTAAATGAAAATTACACAACACTCCGCTAATATTTGCTTTGATGTTTGTTTGAAAGAGATGGAGTTTGTGAAGGGCAATTTAGTCAAGTTCTGCTGTATGAAATGGATTCTATAAGAAAGGTATGCTGACTACTTGAATTCTAGAATTATTTTATAAGACAAGCGACTTTAGCTAATGTGTGTTACTATATTTTCAGGCTTGTCAATCGCTTCAGGAGGGATATCTACCACCGGTTACTTTTGTTGTGGTGCAGAAAAGTCATCATACTCGCCTGTTCCCTACTGATCATCGGAAGACTAATCAGAGTGGCAATATTCAACCAGGTTACAAATTTAGATGCATTAAGGTATATTAATTTGATTCTTTTCCGTTTTGCGCATTAAACTCTCTCTTTATGTTGTCTAGGCACTGTCATTGACACCCAGATTTGTCATTCGACGGAGTTTGACTTCTATCTCAACAGTCATGCTGGCATTCAGGTACTATTTGTGTTGTGGATTTATATGTGCCAATTCCCTTTTTTGCGGTAGTTTCAGTGTCCTCTTCTGAGGATGTATATGTTATATTCACTGCTAAATATGATGCCATTTTCTGTTGTGCTAAAGTTTGGATTGTTATCTTCTGTTCGCATAGGGAACTAGCAGGCCTGCACATTACCATGTCTTATTTGATGAGAACAAATTCTCCCCTGATGCCTTGCAAATGCTAACGAACAACCTATGCTATACGTAAGCAGGCAATAATTTCAGTTCTTTCTCTGGCTTTTACATTTGTACGATGCCAATTCGAAGATAACATTTTGTTTGCTAACTTTCTAATTGTTTGGCATGTGAATTTTCAGATATGCAAGGTGCACTCGCTCAGTTTCCATTGGTATGTAATTGAATTGGATTTGTATATATGTTTTCGGAAATTATGCTTTTTCCTGGTTGCACCACTAATGTTTCTGTTTTTTCATGCAGTTCCTCCTACATACTATGCTCATTTGGCTGCCTGCCGTGGACAATACTACATTAAGGGTGAGTATTCTGATGGAGATTCTAATACCGGATCTACGGCTGGGGGTGTCGGGGGTGCTGATGGTGTGAGGTTCTGTGCCCTTTCAGAGATCAAGGAAAATGTGAAGGAAGTCATGTTCTACTGCTGAATCAGGCTTAAGGTCCGTTTTGTCACTGGTGGTGTTTAGTTTCTAGTAGTCGTGTTTTGTCAAGGTCCATTTTGTCACTGGTGTCGGTTAGTTTCTAGCAATCGTGTTTTGTCGAGGTTGTATGAACTAAAGTTGTACAAGACTCTAATCTTATCCATGATGGTAGTTTTGTGTCCTATGAGGGGCTTATGAAACTAGTTTTGTGTCCTATGAAGGCTTATGAAACTAGTTTTGTAGGTCGGTCCGTAACCCTTGCGTTCGGGCTAGATCCGTCCCTTGCACAAATCCCCTGGGTCTTGCATGTCAGGCAAGGTTTGTAGCTTGGTGTACTATAATAGAAGTTTGTTATTAGTTTGAGTAGTGCCTTTGTAGGGCCTTTGTTAGGCCTTGGGCTCACAATCAAAGCTAATACGAGTCTGAGCGTGCTATTGTTATCTTTGTATAACAGATTGTCTTGTTAGTTATGTAAATAGGTCAATTACTTGCGCCACAAGTTATTTCGACTTCTTAGTTTGATCGAATTGTTCACAGATGTCCTTCTTGCCTTGTAAACAAGGACTTTTATCTTATAAATGTGTATGTCCAAGTAAGGGGAGTTCAAGGCCCTTCAACAAAGAAGCCAGATTAATGAACTTAGACAAGATTAACCAAAGATGAGACTTGAACAAAAGTGCTTGAAAATAGCATAGGATCTAATGAAAAATGCATAAATAACAGATCTACTTTATTTAAGTGCAAATAAAGGAGATTCGGGCAAGATTACAACCTTGTGTTTTACAACCTTTTGCAACCACTTCTCCTTGTATTTTATAGAGGTTGAAGACTTGGAAAATGAAATATAAGCTAGGCTTACTAATGGGATTCAATACTACAACACAAAGGAAGATTATAGAGCTTCTAAAACTGACAAAAGATAACTTTATATGGTGGTCCTACAAAGGTGAATGCTGAACAAACTAAAGCTTTATGATATAGAGTTGTTGGAATGCAGAGTTGAGTGTAGTTGTTTAATTGGTTGAGAGAGAGTTATGCTTGCTTTGTTTACTACTTTTATAGACTTCTTAGACCAAATGCCAAGTTTTCCCCTCCAGATAGAGCTTTTGGAGTAAGGCGAGTCATCATTTTCTTTTGTTATTTACCCACCCATGTCACGGAAAAACACCTTTTGCTGGAGGTAAGCTGCCCCCTGTCACTTGTCACTTCCATTATAAGGTTGCTGCTTATTAATCGCCTAGAAATGGTTTTTAAATCCGTCTTAGGCCTGTGCTTTAATCAACCTAGAGTCAAGAGGCTTTTGCAAGCTTGGGCCTTCCATACGTTAAGCCCATTATTAATTATTTCAGCCCAAACAGTGCCCCCTTTAATCATTATTAAGTCTGCTAATCAAGATATTGATAATGATTAGAATTGAATGTTTTCCATAACTGGGTATCAACGCCAATTACCTTAGCCATTTTTTAATAAACCTTGCATTAACCCACAACTTTTAAAGGTTAACTAACTGCTCGTTACATAACACCCACTTTACTATTTTGGGGGCAACATTTTCCATAATCTTGATTTCTAGTGCAAACAAACTTTCCTAAATTCTCAACTGCTTTTCAACTTAGCTCCAGTTACCTTCTCCATTCTCCAATTTCAACAATGGCTCCCAAATCTCATTTTGCCTACGAGTTTGGAGAGGGCATCGTCAATCTCGCCGCCGTCTAAACGACATTTAACTCTCTATCTTCTTCGAAGAAGTGGAGTACACTTACTAGGACCTGCCTAGACCTTCAGGGTTCCAATTGTTGTGGAAAACAACATGTCTGCTAATGAGTGGCTTACTCCTAACCCCTATGAAGCTGAGTAGGGTATTTATGCTGCAAAGTGGTTAAGCTTTAAGAGGGGCTTTCCTTCCATGATTGACATAGCTTGATCGAAGTGGGTGGGCGAAATGGAGCCCATCTGGAAGAAGAAGTGGATGGCAAATGATATCTACGAGCTAATTATGATGTCCAAGGTTACTGTCTCCATTAAACATGAGCTCATGTCAATAGCTCTTTTCTTTTGGAACACCATGACCAATACCTTTGACTTCAGAATGGGTCATATGTCTCCCACCATTCTGGATACGGCTTAGGTCTTCGGTTTAAGGCCATCGGGCAGGTATGCGGACATCATACATGACTGGTTAACGCCCTCATGTTTTGCCACTGAAGGCTTAGAGATTTCCCAGTCTGTCACCAATTTGGAGTACAACCTTACTACCCTCAAGGTCCTATAAGCCTTGAGGGTAGTAAGGTTGTACTCCAAATTGGTGACAGATTGGAAAGTCTCTACTAACCCATAAGATGTTCAACCTGAGTTCCCCCACTACTAACCCAGCTCAGGAGCACATTTACTTCCTCTTCTACTTGTTGAACAAGCATGTGTTTCCCAACAAATCCAAAATAGTGAAGTTGGAGTGGATCCCTCTGGTGGAGGCTCTACACTTCTTTGATGACATTGTCACTAGCCCCTTCATTCTAGCACATCTCTACCATATCCTCTATGAGATAACCAAGGGCCAGCCTTTTGAGACCAATATCAATGGAGCTACCTGGATGGTGCATCTCTGGCTCTAATGGTACTTCCCAAAGTTTCGAGCTCTAAACTTGGAGTTTCTAGAAGAAGTGGCTCTAACCCAAATTTTGGCAACCGCTCCTCTCACCAACCACTCAACTTTGGCATGTCTCTACTTCTTCAGAGTTTGCAAGACTCGAGCTAATCTTGAGTGGGGTGCCTCTATGCTTAGAAGGTACCATTAGGTTCTCAGATCACCTCTTCCAAGAGTTCTTTGATGAGGATGCCAACAACTTTTACAAGGAGAAATTCATTAGCTGCATCCAACAAAGGGACCTAGCTTGGGGAGTCATAAGTGACCGAGTGGGCTACGAGCGTCGGTTAGAAGTCTACCACCCCAACTTCTGTGGTAGACAATTGGGGTTTAAACAAGTAATCCCAGTTCCCTTTTTTGATTTAGTCCAATGTGGGACTTCCTATCACCTCCATTTTCCTCTAGAGGACTATATTTCAGGCGAGCAGGCACAGCCTGGAGGTGATGACAAAGATAGCCCACAAACATGTAAGCTCTCCACTTTGAGTGCACTACTTTGTTCACTACTTGGTAGGAAGCCAAGTGGTGCAAAAAGTATAATGGAGACATTAGAGAAGCCCATGATAGGTTCTTCGGGCAAGTGTTTTTCAAATCCTTGCCCAAGAAAAAAGAGTTTGATAGCTTGAAGAGGCCATCAACGACAAAAACCAACTTCTGCTGATAGGTATCCTGCATTGTTGTCTCTTTCTCTAATTTATTATCCCATAGTCGTGATTGCTAACTCTTTCTTTAATCTTGCAGCCTAAGGCACTTTTGGTGAAGCAAAGGTTGGGCAAGAAAAAGAGGCTGCTAATGCCTTGGTCATTCAAGAAGCTGCTGCAGAGGTGGCTAGGCAAGAAGCAAGCTCCAACCATACGCCTGAGGATACTGAAAATATTTATGCAATGTTAAATGACTCAGAGACAGAGGCTGGGCTTGAAGCTAAAACTAGGGCTTATTCTCAGGCAAGACCTAACAATGTGGAGTCTTCTGATTCTGAGCTCCAGAAGGGGTCCAAGGCCAAGCATGACTTCTCTGCTCCCAAAGCCACTCCTACCAAGAAGATAACCAGGTCTTAGACTTCCTAAGTCTCTCAGGCTCTTTATGCCCTTCCAGCTGAAGCGGGTAGGAAAAAACAGAAGCCTGCCAGTAAGTGATTCAAACTTGATTTTTCTTTATCTAGTCTTTTTCTCTTAAATTTTGAGCTAAACATGTTCTTTCTTGTAATTAGGACTTGTTGTCAGCAGAAGCCTAATTCTCTTACTAAAGATATGAAAGCAAGTGAGGAGGAGGACCAAAGTGATATAAAGGTCATCTCCAAGTACCTTGGAGAAGTTGAAGGTAATTCTCTCAAACTATTAATACTTAATTATTATTTCTGAAGTTAACTTCTTATACTAAATTAGTTATATTGTTCTTCATTGTAGGCTTCCAAAGCATAAGGGGCTTCATAGGCCAAACCTTCTTCATCTCCAGCCTGACCTGTACGCATTCCTTCTTCTCGGGCTAAGCCCTCAGTCGGGCGAACACCAACTCATTTTTCTCTTCCCATTTCTCCAGTAATAGTGGTGACCCTCACTTCCTAATTTGATCCCACAACTGGGGAAATGGTCCATTTCGTGTAAGTTTTCTTCCTTGAGCAATTTTAAGCTTTATTAATATCTTTTATTTTTAAACTTATGTTTTTCTTTTTGCCTTTTGCCAGCCTTTTCCTTTGCTAGAGGTTACCACCCTTCCAGAGCCAGCATTTGGGGAGCCTATAATTACTGAGATACATGTTGTCTCAGATGTGACTATACCCAAGGCTTTCCAAGCTTTAACTCCAGCAGGCTAGCCAGCTTCCTCCAAAGCAACTGCAGCAACCAACCTCATCGTGAGCACAAAGTACTTCTAAGGTATAAATGTCTTATCAATTTTGTCATTTCTTAACTTAGGTTAAGATTGCTTCATTAACCCATCTTCTTTATGTTTTAATAGGCTTCTGGTGAGGGCTCGGGCCAATCTTCCCAGCCCGCTGTGAGTAGGGTGGTCCTTCCTCAACCTTCTCGGGCTACTGGAGCTTCAGGGATTCCAATCCCTCAGCCTCAGAAAGTTGCTGCTGTTGCTGGTCCCTCAATCTCTGTTGGGGCTGCCACTACTGCTACTGCTTATAAGGGTGCTTGTGTGCTTCTTCCTCCCTTGGCTTCTTTTCCAGCCATAGCTTCCTTACCTGAACTAGTAAGAGAGTTCCTGCAAATTAAGACTAAGCTGAGATCCCTCAAGTGCCACTTTAAGCCTCAACATCTTAAATAGCAGTGTATGATTTTCAAGGAATGAATGCAGAAGGACTTTACTTCCTCATTTAGTCTCAAGACCCTTCAAGAAGCTAAGAAAGCTTCAATGAGTTGTATCAATCATAATTGATGACCAAGGTGCAGTATGAGTCATTCCTCTCATTCTTTAAGAACTTGAAGGCTTTGAGGGAACAACACATTCGGGCTGAGAGGCAAGCCAACAAGGTAAGGTGCTACAAAGAGAAGCACACTCGGACCTCTACTACGCTGCAGCAGCTAGTGGAGGAAGGTTCAGCTATGGAGGACTGGATTATGATGGTAGCCTCAGAGATCCAAAAGCTGGAGGAACAAATGTTTGCTTTGAAGGCTAAGCAGATGACCCTCTCCAACAAACTATACAAAAAGATTGAGGAGGTGAAGACTGTCAACCAAGAGGTGGAGGACTCAGAAGCCCAACTAGCTAACACCAATATAACCTTAGAAGAACCAAGTCATATTTTTACTATAATGCAGACTTACTACTCTAAGATAGTTGCTTTAGATAGGGATGTAAACTTGTACATCAGGGCTCTTGTACTCTATCACTTATCAAATAAAATGACTTTCATATTTGTGTTTCTTTACTTGTTTATTTGTTTTTGGCTATCACTCATCCGAAGTAACTTTTTTTAAAAGATAAAGAACTTTAGAAAACATCCCTAAGTATCACTCTTCATCAATATAACAGTCTCTTACATCCCACATAGTTGGGTGATACTTCTTAAGGAATTTAGCATTGACTGGGTGCTTCTGTGAATTCCCTTCTAAATCTGTCAAGTAATATCCTCCTCTGTCCAAGACTTTGGCAATTGTAAAATGGCCTGGACTCCATTTCCCAAATCCTCTGACTTTAGCTCCCAAGGGCAAAACTGTTTTCCATACTAGTTCTCATTATTCAAAAGTCTTCAATTTGACTCTCTTATTGTAGGCTTGGGCTTGCCTTTTTCCTTTCTTGGATCTTGTTCAAAGCTTCAATTCGGGCAAGATCCAAGTTTCCAATCCCTTGGCACATGGCCTGAACAAATTCATCATTGTGTAGACCAAATTGGTTCTAAAGCCTTATAGAACTCACATTAATCTTCATTGGAAGCATTGCATTTTGCCCGAATGTTAATGCATAAAGAGTAGTCCTAATTCTTGCTTTCTTTGAAGTTCTATAAGCCCAAAGAGCATCTCCCAACTTCCATGCCATCGTTCTGGGCTATCTGCCACCACTCTTTTAATGATGGTCACTAATATCTTGTTGCTAGCCTCTGCTTGACCATTAGATTAGGGATAATATGGACTAGACTGGATCATTTTTATCTTGAACTTAGCTGCAAACTCTTTAACTTCTCTTGAAATAAATAATGGCCCATTGTCTATAACAATCATTTCAAGCATTCCATATCTGTGTAAGATTTTGGTCTCAATGAACTTCTTCACAGTAGTTGAATTAATGGTCTTCATAGTTGAAGCCTCAACCCACTGTTGTACTTTTATGCGCAAATGGAAGTGAATTCTAACAAGTACTAATATCAACGTCAAGGAATTTCACTAAACAAACGAGATTACAAAAGAGTGTTTAAACTCTCACAACCCAAATCCCACAAATTGACTCTCACCAAATTGCCACACAAAAGAGCTACACAAAATACACTAACCCTAAGGTCCTATTTATAGTGCATAGGACTTAGGTTACAATAAGAATCCTAATAGGAAGTAAATACAAATCCTAATTAAATAGGTAATTAACAAAATCTCTCCACCAAGGAAAACAACTAAGAAGTCAAAATCCAAACCCAAATAGGACACCAAAACCAAATAGGTAACACAAACCTAATTTTTGCATCATCCTAATTTTGAGCCGTAAAACCCAACAATCTCCATCTCGGCGAGAAATTAGTAAACGTCCAAATCACATACAAACTTCAAATTTGGGATACCAAAATACAAACTCAAATGTGCACCAAATTCTTTTGAAACTGATATCCACCTAGAATAAAAAAACCATAAGTCTTCAAACTTGAAATTTCCTCTAACGCCTTTTCCAACAAATTCCATTACAGAAACTAACAAATACGAAACAAAATCCAAGCAAAAGGTTGAACATATAAACAAAAAGTGCGAATTGCACTCTACCTGAAGAGCTGGAGTACCAAGCTCCATCTCCTCATTTAACCTTTAGAGGAGTTCAGAACAACGATCTTCTACAATGTTTGCATCAACACTAGCAAAAGACTTATCAAACAGCTTCTTTTTGCCGTTGAGTTTAGGGCAATCTACTTTCCAATGACCTTCCTTATAACAATAGATTCTTTAGCTCTTTAGAATTCAAAGCGACTTTAACATCTTCCAAACTAAGACTTTGTCTACCAAATAGCATGGTATTCACAAAATCTTCATACGAAGGAGACAAAGAGCACAACAAAGTTATCACATAATCCTCATCACTAATTTGGTCGTCCACACTTTTCAAATCCATCATAAGTTTATTGAATTCATCAACATGCTTATGAATTAACGTACCTTCATCCATATGAAGAGTATGCAAACTTTTATTCAAATACAACCGTTTAGCAAGGGATTTGGTCATATACAACCTCTCCAATTTTAGCCACAATTCTGGGGTAGATTTGATGCTACCAACTTCACGCAAGACTTCATTCGATAAAGTCAGCAGGATTGCTCCAAGTGCTTGCTCCATAATATCTTTTTTTTCTTCATCAGTCCACGAATTCGGCAAAGCCTTCACACCGTTTAGCGTTTTTAAAAGCCCTTGTTGAACTAACAAAGCACTCATCTTCAATTGCCAAATACCAAAGCCATTGCCATCGAACTTTTCAATATCAACTTTCACCGAAGACACAGAAGGCTTCATAGTGACTACCAAGCAAAGCCCAAGCCGAAACCTAGGCTCTGATACCACTTGTTGTACTTTTATGCACAAACAGAAGCGAATTCTAACAAGTGCCAATATCAACATCAAGGAATTTCACTAAACAAACGGAGATTACAAAAGAGTGTTTAAACTCTCACAACCCAAATCCCACAAATTGACTCTTACCAAATTGCTACACAAAAAACCCATATAAAATACATTAACCCTAAGGTCCTATTTATAGTGCATAAGACTTAGGTTACAATAAGAATCCTAATGGGAAGTAATACAAATCCTAATCAAATAGGTAATTAAAAAAATCTCTCCACCAAGGAAAACAACTAAGAAGTCAAAATCCAAACCCAATTAGGACACCAAAACCAAATAGGTAACACAAACCTAATTTTTGCATCATCCTAATTTTGAGCCGTAAAACCCAACACCCACTTAGTAAAGTAATCAGTTACTACAATCATGAAGGTATGCCCCTTACTAGAAGCTGGATATATGTGCCCGACAAAGTTCATAGCCCATCTTCTAAAAGGTCATGGCTTTACTACTGGATTCAAAAGTACTGATGGTATGTGTTGGAGTGGTCCATGTCTTTGGCAATCTTCATATCCCTCAGCATAAGCTTTACAATCTTTCTCCATATTAGGCCAGAAGTAGCCATATCTTCTCAGTAACCACCTCATCTTCGCTCCTGCCTGATGTGCTCCACAGATGCCTTCATGCACCTCAACCATCACCCTCATTGATTCTTCCAAGCCCAAACATTTCAGCAGCAATCCATCTGGGGTTTTCCTCAACAAAGTCATATCCCACATAAAAAATCTAGTTGCTTATTGTCTGGTCTTCTTACTAGTGGGAAGAGAAGGGTATTTCAAGTATTGGATGATGAATGTCCTTTAATCCTCTATCTCAGGCTCTTCAATCATCATATCCAAGCTGAATTCTCTTTCAAAGATAGAGAAGAGACTTCTCCTTTGAATCTCTATTCTCATCTCAGGTACTTCTTCTTCAACTTATGCTCCAAAAGCTGTCTGCGCCTTTTTATTGGCAATTAAGTTTGCTTATCTGGGAATATGGCTAATTACTACTTCATTACCCCAATATCCCAATAATTGAGTAAGTGTTAAGTAATATCCTACCATTGTGATGTGTCTACACTTGTACTCTTCATTCAATTGATTAATTATCAGCTTAGAATCACCATATATTTTACTTCAGCTAGCCCCACCTCCATTAGGATTTCTAAGCCAATGATCAATGCTTCATACTCGGCTCTGTTAATGGTAGTGTCCTTATAATCTAACAGAAATGAGTAGCAATGTTGGACTCCCTTAGGGTCAATGATGACAACTTCAACTCCTACAACATATTGTGTGCATAATCCATCTAAATACAACCTCTAATGAGTGATCCATAAGCTGGCTATCCTTTTTATTTCTTGTTGTATCCACACTCATCCTTGCCCTACTAAGCTTGGTTGGGCAGGATCCAAAGGGTAGACACTTTCAAGGTTCTAGAGATATTGATTAGCTTCTCTTCGGGCTTTTGGTGCTCAGCTAAGAAGTTTGCAATTACTTGCCCCTTGACTGCCCTCTGGAGTACATATTGGAAACTGAACTCTAGCAATGCTAAAATCCACTTCCCAATTCTTCCAGTTAGTATTGGCTTGCACATTATATACTTAATCACATCGGTCTTAGCGATTATACGGATATGGCAAGGCAACATGTAGTGTCTCAATTTGCTGGCAGTGAAATATAATGCTAAGCATAATTTCTCAATCGGGGTATATCTTGTCTCCACCTCGGTAACAATCTTATTGAGGTAGTATACTGCTTGTTCCTTTCCCCTTCATTATTATGAGCCAACAAACTTCCTATTGATCTTTCAGAGGCTGAGATATAGAGCTTTGAAGGCTTTCACCTTTAGAAAGGAATAAGCACTAGAGGAGGCGCTAAATAAGTGTTCACTTTATCAAAAGCCTCTTGATGTTAGGGGCCCCATTCAAACTTGTCTTGATTTTTTAATCTCAACAAATGAGTCAAATGCTGGATTTTGCCCGCAAGATTAGCAATGAATCTTCTTAAAAAGTTAATCTTCCCCGGCAACCTTTGCAACTGCACTTTCCTAGTGGGTGCAGGTGACTCCATTATGCTTCTAGCCTTGTTCTTGTCTACTTCCACACCTTTCTAATGGACCAGGAATCCCAGAAAGTTGCCTGATCTCACTCCAAAGGCACATTTCCTAGGATTCATCTTCAGCTTGTTAGCTCTCATTTGCTTAAGGTTTTCCAAGTGCTGCTCTTCAATTTTAGACTTCACCATGATGTCATCAATGTACACGTCCATACTATGCCCGATCAAATCATGGAAAATAGCATTTATCGCCCTTTGATAGGTAGCACGAGCATTTTTTTAGCCCGAAGGGCATAACAACATATTCATAAGCTTTTATATGTCATGGGCGTCTGAATGTTGTCTTATGTATATCCTCTTTAGCCATTTTTATTTGATTATATCCAGCATTACCATCCATAAAGGATAATACTTTGTGTTTTGCAACTGCATCAATAGATAGGTCAGCCATAGGCATATGACACTCATCTTTGGGAATTGCTTCATTAATATTTCTATAATCCACACAACATCGAATGGCATTAGTTAAAACTTTTAATGCAGGTTTAGTGTTAGATAACCATTCTACATATTTAACTGGTTTAATAAAGTCTGCCTTTACCAGCTTCTCAATTTCCTCTTTAACTTTTTCT
Source organism: Pyrus x bretschneideri (assembly GCF_019419815.1). Taxonomy (NCBI): domain Eukaryota; kingdom Viridiplantae; phylum Streptophyta; class Magnoliopsida; order Rosales; family Rosaceae; genus Pyrus; species Pyrus x bretschneideri. The sequence goes on along the minus strand of NW_025999787.1, from coordinate 3,152,478 downwards.
TCTATTTCTTTTGACATCCTCCTTGGTGCCCGCTTTATAGGTTTGTACCCCTTCTTAATAGGCATTCTATGCTCTAATAAAATGGAGTCTAATCTTGGCATTTATGTATAATGCCATGCAAAACAGTCATTGAATTCATGCAAAAGATTAATTATTTTTGCCTAATCTTCTGCTTCCAGTAGGCCACTAAGTTGCATTGGCCTTATATCCTCCTCAGTTGCCAAGTTAATGGTTTCTAAGGGGTCTTGAACCTCTGGTTACCTTGTTTTTGTGTTTTGTAGGATTTGTCAAGTAAAGAAAAGAAAAATAACACAAGTGAAATTTTAAGTAACAAATTCGTCAAAACTGCCTGTGCAGGTGAGCTGACTTTGGAAGCAAGTTGCGGACAGCTCAGAATGAATTAGAGAATGAGCCTTATATTCTTGGAAAGCTACGGATGTCTATTTTCTGGAGCATTTCGCAGATTGTTAATATCATTTTTCTAGAAGAAGTTATGGCCGTTTTAACACTGAAAGGTTCCTAAGAGGCTGAGCAGTTTGTAACTGACAAGAAAGCATTGAAAGCAATAAATCCAATAAATCTAGCAGCCAAAACTGATGCAATCAAGAACAAACAAGCTGACACCTATTCAAATATCAGAGGAAATGGAATTAAAGATGAGGATTAAGAGGGAGTTATTGGCATAAAGGCTACCCAATGAGTTACAATTGTTTCACCATTTCCTCTCACTTATTGTCATCACTAAATGGCTATTAGTGGGTGAGTTAAGGAGAAGAAAATGATGCAGCAAGAATTGGTTTAAAAGTAGCATTGGGGAAGGACGGAAAGGGGAGAGCTTTAGTCAATTTCTTTCGGTTCTATTTTCTCAAACTCATGTCTATCTTTTGTTTTAACTTAAGAATTATGTGTAACTAATTTTTAGTAGTTAGGGGCTGTTTTGAAGCCCGGAATATGATTGCAAGTTTGTTATGACATTTCGTTTGAATTACTTTTACGAATGGATGAAAATTGGTTCACTACTTGTCTCATTGATGAATTCTTTTTGTGTTTTCTACGGATGCATACTTAGTAAGCATATCTAGGATTCTAATGCTATGAATATGTGTGTGCCTGCCCTTGTCGAATGAGGACCTACATATGTTCTAGAGTAGTGCTTGTTAATTGCGATTAACATGTGAATCAATTTCTAGGATAAGTAAGACAACGCTAGTACTTACGATGCCTTCTGATGACTCAAACTCTTTTCGTTTTTAATGATTTCTACTTGTTAAATCTACGAACACGCCATTCTAGATTGCATGGTAGGAACTAAGTTAAGTTGAAAACGTCATTCTCTTAACATACCACATAAGAAAGAGTAATAAGTTGAGTTCTAACATTGAACCAACTTGAGCATCTTCATCTGGAAATAAAAGGAATTTGAATGAAACATAACATGTTTGCATGATTATTTGGTGGTGGATAACAATTCCCCTAACTTGTTTTTCTTAATTTGCGAACTACTTAAAATCTGTTTTTGTCTTTTTATTGTTCGATTTAATTTAAATATCAAATCAACTCTAAAAATCCCAAAAATTTGTGTGAGTATAGCTCTGTGTGTCTAGTATAATCATATAAAATTTCGTAGACTTTAGATAAGTGTAAGTCGGTCTAATAATTATTTTTCGGTGGCTGGTCAGTAGGGACAATAGCCCAGTTTTTGTGACATTTTAAGTAATTAGATAAAACAATCTTCTGCGGGAAAGACCCTTATTTTCATATGCTATTGGGCTCTGTAGAAAAAAAATTCTACCGACTTCGGAGTCTCGGACTCTTCCTCCAGTTGATCCAAGTCATATATACATTCTGCCATATGGGTAGTTGCCTTCACTTTTTCTTCTTCCAAAATTTATCTTCCTTGATCATCTTTGGTGCCTAAAGTTCATTCTTCCCATTCTGCCATTTCTTTGGCTGAGCTTTCCGTTATCTCTCTAATCTCTCTTCCATATTCCAGCAGTCTTTTGATTAAAGACCTGATTACTACTACCTGGTCATTTCTCTTCTAGTCTGTGATCATTGGTGTTAGTGGGCAAGGACCATATGGGGCATGTCTCATTCCTCCTGAGTGAGAGAAAGTCCTTGTTCTAAGAGCTTTTGAGTCGTCACCTTGGAAGGGTGGTTATTCTAATCAGTTCCTGAACATTGCAGAATTCCAACATTGGGATTGTAGAAATTGGCTTCAGAAACATTAGCCATAGGAAGAAATGGTCGTGATTCGACCTCCACTATTTCCCAAAATCCTTATATTGCAACAGTGGGTTCATGATACACAGCAACTTACAAGTGCAGGGTAGATGGCACTGACAAACTCTGGTGTATCCAATCCTTCCCCAACAAATCCCCATAAGTAGAGCTATTGTCTACTACAAAGAAAGCCATCATAATCTTCTTGGACCCTAAGTTTACTTCTAACGACAGTATCCCATATGTTTTGGTGATGGCCCTAGAGAAACTAGATACTATGAGATCAGTGGGAATAAGGTCATTTTCACATTTGCAAAACTTCTTTATTTGTTTAAGTGGCACTACATTAACTGCTGCCCTCCTCGCGTCAATCAACATTCTTTTAAAAGGGGCCCTTTCCAAATAAGCTGTCACATGTATGAGCTTTAAATGGTTTACTAAGGCCAGACTCGGGCTTCTGAACACCATCTTATCAAAATAAACTTTCTTGGGCTTTTTGTGTGGTGTCGGGTATGTCTGTCAGGCTAGACTTCACCTACTAACCTCTTAAATGTTCACCAAGGCCATCATTGGCTCTTGTGCTAAATAATCATCTTTCATTACAGCTGGTTGATCTGGTTCTGCACAAAACATGAAGGATAATACATAGGTCATGTTGACATGAAAGTTGCTAGGCCCATGTACACCTTCTTCTTCTCCCCAATCTGGCGCATAAATTGATTCATCCAGGCTTGTGGCTTTTCATTCAACATCAACTCTAGTGCCTCTTCTACCCCTTCTGTCGGACTCATATTGAAACTAAGTAAGGGTTCATGAGTTCCAAAAAGCATGCCTTCTTGTGATATTATAGGTGCCCTTCTTTCAGATAACATGGTTCCAAAACGTATAGGCACTAGATTCCATCCTGGTATGGGTACCATGACCATGCTCTCTTGCATTCTTCCTAGTACTTTGTATTTCCTCGGATGAGGATTTGAGGGACATGTTCTCTTCCTCATTCAGTCTTGTTGTTAGCTCTTTCCACCATTTTTAATGCTCCTCTAGCTAGGTTGTTTCTCCTCTCCTTGGGTAAACTTCTCAAATTTAATAGGAATGTCTGAAATAGAGGGGATCTTTAATGAGTTCATATGAGCTTTATGCTTTCTCTGCACCCTTCTTATCATGGATGCCCTCACTTCTCTTATAGGCGTTCCATCATTGCCTACTACATACCATTTTTCAGCCAAGTCGGGATAAATTCACCTTGGTAGTTGGCAGTATCGGGCTCATGATCCTTCTTAGTCTCTCATGTCTCATGCCATTATGGCTGGTTGGTTAGGGGGCCTTAACCTCCATCCATCATGGTACATTTATCTCTTTATCCTCCATTTTTCAGAGGCTTCAAAGTCCCTGAACATTTTAGATAGATTTTTAGGCTCTGAATCCCCCCCCGACCTCTGGAACACATTCGTGGTATCCTCTTGCCTTATCTCAATAGCTTGAAGAAAATTTCTGCGAGCATATTGTTTTTCTTTCTCTTTCCTCTTGACCAACTCTTGATCAATAATGGCGTCTGATACTGGTACCTCAAGCTCACATTCACATTGACAACTACTGCACAAGACTACTCATTTAACTACAACTACTTGGGCCCTGTCGGGCAACCTTCTGCTGCCCATCTGTTGGCCTAACCACTTTTCTTCTTTCATCCTGGACAACCTTTCTTTTCCCCCTCTCGACCCAATTAAGATTTATCATGTTAATTAAGGCTTCAGGGAGTAGATCTATGTCAATCATCATGTTGGCCTAGGGTTTTTCTAGCATCAGCTTCCCCTTAACCATAAGAGCAACTCCACTGTTGCAAAGGCCCCCTAGGGCAAGTCACTATTGAATAGCCTCCAATGAACAGTAACTAACTTAATGAATAGTAATTGCCTTTTGCATATCCACCCCTACACTAAATAGTCATGGCAATAGGCAATAAAATAATAATATATTTTTTATAAAATAATACAAGATAATTTTATTTGTAATTTTGGATAAGATTTTTAATCATTCTCGTTGCACCACGTGTCATTATCTGAGAAGATAATTTTTTGTGATAGATTTCGATAAGATATTTATCCAATGCCATCGTACCACATATCGTTACCTTTTCAGAATTGTTGTGGTGTAAGGTAGAAGATAATGAGAAGGTACTTATAGAAAAGTAAAATCAATTTTTTTTTAAATCTTTAAAAATTTAGGATTTTTTTATTAATTTTTAACATTTTTTTATTAACTTAATTAATTTCTGCTGTTGGATTAAAAAAAAAAAAATTAAAATCCAACCCTCCAAATTATGCCACATGGCACAACGATTGGATTTCAAATTTTTTTTATTGTTATTTTTTTTAATTTATAAAGACAAATAACGTGGACCGTTGACCTCAAATCCATCGGATGAAATTAATGAAGGTTTATTTTTTTTTTTTTTTTTTTTTTTTTTTACCGTTGGAAATCCAACGGTCCACAAAAAGTAACCTTTGAAATCCAACGGACAAGGAGCTGCCACGTGGCCTCCAACGATAACATTACACAGGCCTGTGACGCGGGCCCCAATGCTTGAAACATGTCGGGGACGGCCCTTACGCGCACATGTTATGCACGTGCCTGACTAAAAAAATATTTAAAAATGGCTGATGTCGCCTTGACGTCAGCGTTGCATCACCCCCTATCGGGTTCTCATGCAAGCGATTCTCGTCGGGCCTCTCGCTCGGGCCCCCTCCTGCGTAATCGCCCGCATGGGCTGGACACGATTGCTAGGGCTATTGCTCCTTGTTCTAGAGTCGGTCCATCGGGCTACTCCACATGGTGGAATTGCTCTAAGGTCCTGAATCCAATCTCTGAACCATACACAATTAGCAATTGAGTGAATGAAAGTATAATGGACCTTGCAATACTTCTTTCCTCTAAGTTCTTCAGGTTTGGGCATCTTTTTAATGGCATCGAGCAAGATTACCCGAGCCCTCACCTTTTCCTCGTAGATATCTACTGCCTTAGTTAGGTCAAAAGGATATGATTGATACTTTAGAGGTTTAATAAGTACAAAACCTCCACCATTCATCACAATCTTCTGGTCCTTGATGGGTTGAACCAATCCTTTCACCATTAAAGGTTTGAAAAGAGTAATCATCTCTGCAACACATAACCTTATCCCTTCTCCCAAACTGTTATCAGTGTCTCCTAACTCTAGGCCTTCGAACTCTAGTTGATGTATTGAAGCTTTATTCTTATAAAAAGGGGGTGCTTTAGAAGAGTTCTTCATTTGTTGTTCCTCACCACCTAATCAATTGATTTCCCTCATTTGAAAGTAACCAATCAGACTTCATCACCATCATTTGCACCCACCAATCAAAAAACTCAGCGCTATCTTTCTTCTCTCTCTCCCCGAAGGCTCTCTCTCACTCTCTCACTCTGCAACTCTCTTAAACAGCACCAAAACCTCACAAACGTGACTTGAAAACCACATGATCGTGCTCCCCTTGAATCCACGAGCACAACCATACCCTCAGATCACGTTTTGACCGAGTTTTAGACGTCAAAATCGAAAGGTCCGACTCGACTCAGTTTTCCTCGACGAGTTACGAACGGCACCAAAATTTGATGTGAAAATTAACTTAACACACAAATTAACCCTCTTTTGACAATTGTAGCATATAAATAAGTAGGGATCGTTCTTAAACCGAGGATTAGGAAGGATTGCTAAACATTTTAAACTGACTCAAATAAATAAAACAAAGCTTTTAAACACTTAACTCAACTCAAAAGACTCAAAACAAGTTCACAAAACTCAACACAAGCTGAAAACACTCAAAACTGCCTAAAAAAACACAAACTGGGCAGATTTGACTCTAAACACAAAATTGGACGAAAATTGGTTCTAACTTGACTCAAAACTCTTGGAAACACAATCTAAAACATATTCTAACTATTTAGACACTCTAACATAAAGGGGGATTAGGGTTTGGACGAAAATAAAATCAACAAAACAAGAATTTAAAAACGAGACAGATTTGGACGAATTTGATGGAATTAAGTGGATGATGGGCTAGCTAGGAGGTTTTTCTCCACACATGGCATACTTGCATACAAAACAATCTCCATTTGCTTATTCAATGAAACATGAACCTCAACACCCCAAGTTAATTAGGTACGCTTAAATTAACTCTCAGATTTCCCTTAGGTCATTGAATTGAATGGAATTAGCGCATTGCAATCAAATTATTCCTCAAAAGTTCTCTATATGAAAGCGCATAATAGAAAAACAATCAAAGATCATTAGATTCTATGGAAATCATAGGTGTTGACGAGGCATTCGTAACTATGAAAGCGTATGATACTTATGCCAAGAATTTACTTAACATGATTGTGGCCAACAATCTTAACTACTCATGAATATAAGTTCCCAACGATTAGGTGAAGTTTCCTTATACCCTAGCATCAGATTTATGCATGCAAATTAAGCATGCACTCTCAATTCATATACATAAATAAGTTTTAATTCAAATAGATAAGTAAATTGAATTCACAATTCATGAAATCACAACTGAAAGTAATCAAATCATAATGTAAATATAGCCATGGTTTCGAAATTCCCCCTAGCCAAAAAGGGGATTAGTTCCTCATACTCGCAAAACAAGGATTATTGAATTTAAACATTGAAATCATAAGAAAGATTACACCTAAACGTTTCAGCAATTCCAGGATGAATTTGATGCTCGGCTAGGGCTTCTCTTCCTCCTCCTTGCTGCGGCACAAGGTGTGGGTGGTGGATTTAGGGGTTTTGACTGGTGTGTTCTTGTTTAGAGGGATGAAGGATGGTTGATTATGGTGGTAGGGTGCGGTAGGTTGTGTATGGAGGTGTATGGAGTGGATGGAGGATGAAGAATGGGGGCTAGGGTGTTGCGGCAAGGTGTTTTCTGTATAGCATAAGGGGTGGTACGAATTTTTGGCTGATTTTATGTTTATATAGTCCTAGGGTTAATTCGATTAGGGTTACAACTTAGCAGATTTTATAGATTAGGGCCCTAGGGTTCGGCACAAGTAATTAAAATCCACCAAGGAGAGGGTTTGGCCCAATTAATTTCAGAAAAGGATTTATATAACCTAAATCCACAATGAATAAGACCTTATAAATCAGAATCCAAAAGGAAAAAGGTTTAGGAAATTCATCCAAAATTGGGCCTTCTAGAAACTAGGTGTTTTGTGGCTGATTTTGGGTTTTCTAGAAGAGATAAAAGGGGGAAGGGTGCAGCACCCTTTTAGGGTTAGATAAGACTTCTAGAAATCATGTTTTTAGGTCCACTTGCAGCTAGGATTAAGGTGGAACAAGATTAGGTTAGGATAAGATAGGATAAGGTTTGGATAAGATAAGGTTGGATAAGGTTTTGGATAATGTTTCCTCTTTTGCGCTGATTCCTTATCCTCTTTGTTTTTAATTTAATTTCTTCATCTTCTTATCAGATTCCTAGCCTTTTGAACTCCAAATTCGTCCATCCATGTTGGCCCATACATGTGCTATCCATTTAGTACCCAAAACTGCTCCAAAATGCACTTTCTTGGTACTTTAACCCTGTGGACCTACAAACACACGAAAATGAGTTGAAATACTACATTAACTAAGAAATAATAACACAAATGCACAAGAATAAGCTAGCTAAGTCGCCTAAATATGCTCCTATCAAGTTACAAGTTTTTAGGAAGTCTAAGGGCTTCCACTCAACTCCCCGAAGTCTTTAGTGAAGGTTTGAAGAAGAAACAACCTCGAAACACAAGGTTTTGAGAAGTTAGAGATTAACCCGAACCTTTCGAGCCATTTCCAGGCCACCTCCGTCCACTTTTTGGACTTCCAAAAGGTACAATCATGTTCTACTCTTCATAAGCTTCATTTCCATCTAAATTTTGTGAAAACTGATTGAGAAATGAAAAAGATATGAAGGTTTGAATTTTTCCACAGTTTCTGGTGAAACCAGATGACAGTCGGCAGCAGCGAATGACGGCGACCGGCGAGGCTCGCTGAAGAGGACGACGGTATATTCAATGAAAGTTGACGAAAAATTCTAATGGTGTCAAGTAACGCCGTTAACTTCTATTAGTATTTAACAGAAGATTTTGTCAATTTTGACGGAATATTCCTGACGAACGTCAGGGTTTGGCCTACGTGTGGTGGAACGTCCAGCCTCTAATTGGCTTTTTGTCAATTTGTGTAGGTCCGTGACATCGAGTAAATCGCTTTCATATATTCAAACCCTATATTTCAGCAAACTAAGAAGGTTTTATTTAATTTTTCGTATATGTGTTATTAAACTAATTGAATTAGTAATTTCATGTATAGGGGAGACTTACATGGATAAGCGAGACTAGGGGGTTACAATCCATCGACATAGCAATGAGTAGGCATTTTTGTTTTCATATATATATAAACTATATAGTTTCCACAAATGCCTTTAAATTGATTTATGCATACTATGCCATGATTTATTTATTTTAAAAATGTTGTTATGCGATTGAGACTTACATACTGTCATGGCATATTCATATGCATTTTATCTGCTCATAAATATTGTACTGCTGTGAAATGCTAAATAATCCTACAGGATGCGTTAAAATCATCGATTCATTATGGCATGCATATATTCATGTACTGCTCATCATTGCTGCACCCCGGTGTTTGTGCTCCCACCCCGGGCCAAGGCCAATCCTTCACGTGATGTTCACCTCCCGCACCGCACACTCGCTTTGGATCCAAGTAGCTGCTAGCCCTATTGTACAAGTCACATTAGGTGACTCCGACTTGTAGGTGATCCGTGCATAGCGCTAGTATTCACTTGATCGTAGAACTATAACGTATATTATTACACCTAGCCCTGTGGTATAGGTCGCAGTAGGCGACTCCGACTCGTGTGTTAGTATAGACTGATGAGCAATAGGTGCAGTCGTACAGGTCACATTAGGTGACTCCGACTTTCGTGCTAGTATTAGATTATTGAGCACATTATTATATTTATATTGCTGATGAGACTTTGAGCTGTGACATACTTCTGGTTTTACCGTTAGCATGCATTTGATTTCATACTTATACGTAGTATGATTTTCTGGAAACTATACATGTTTTACAGCGAGAGGTTAGTATGTTCAGAAAATAAATGGATTTTACAAATCTTGATTTTTTGTGCCCACTCACCCTTCTGTTTTTCTTCCCTCCAGGTTTTAGTAGCTGAGCTTTCATATCGACAAGGACTCATGGAAAATCTCAGTATAAGTGGTTATCTCTGAAGGTATAATTCTCAATCCACTCTATTGTACTTTACTTATACTCTGACGTCACGTGTGAAATGATTTCATTCCCGCTCACCAGTGCACTCTTGTATTTAGGCAGTTTTAGGTTTAAATTTATTCACATTTTCCACATCACTACACTTTATGGCTTCGTCACCTTCCAGGTGTCGGCCAGCACAGCTCGATTCGGAGTCCTAGTGGACATTCTGGGTCATGGTGTGTCATGCTTTGGTATTTTTAGAAAAAATCAAATTACATTAAAAAATTCATAATGAGTAGTCAAAGTTGACACCTATGACCGTTTACTGTTGAAAGGTTAAAAATTACCAAACTGACCTTTTTCTTACCGGGTTGAAACGGGTTACCCGCATGTAGACTATTGACGAATGACCCGATAACGATCCGAATAGTTAACGTGTCAACTCACAACTTGTTATTTTCGTATCGTTTAATGTCGAGTTAATGGATTGTGCTTGAAATTCTAGGTTGTAGTCTCACATGACAAGGTCAGACTAACTATCACTCTTTTCTTTTTTGTTCTTTTTTTGGTTTTTTAAGTCTTTTACTTTTTGTGATATGTGGTGCAGCATCAAAATTAAACATTGTTCTTATTAGAAATTTGATTTCTAATTAACTTTAATTTATTCTTGTTATGTAGAAAATGGTTAACGGTGGTCGAGTGGATTTCTGGGCTTGTGTCAATTTCTCCCGATTAGACCTAAGTTTTTGTTGAAGATCAACACCAGTCTAATTGGTGTTTGTGTTGAAGTGTAATCTTGCCTTGGTCCAAGATGGATCCAGCCCATGGACAAAGAAAGATCCCTACACATGCTAGAGAATTCTAGCAAAGTTCAAGTTGGTGGAAGAGTTTAGAAGAATGGTGAGGTTTCCACCAACATGCAAGATTAGTGTAGATAATTCTAGCTGAGGAAGTTAGTGGAATTATCTAGATATCTCTAGCATGATGTTTCCATGCTTCTCCAAGGTTTCATCCATGCCTATAAAAGGAGAAGGCATCCACATCATTTGTATCAATTAAGAAGACTAAGTGAGAGTGAGAAGTAGGAGTAGTCTTGTGAGGAGTGTGAGTGCTCTAGAGTGTGTCTCTAGAAAGAGTGAGTGTCATAGCTTCAAAGAGTGTCCTTGAGAGTTTGTGTGTTGTAATATTTTGTGTGTGTAATATAAGTAATTTGTTTGCTTGTGTTGTTTTTCCAACACTTGTGTTAGAGTTGTGTACTCTAATTTTTTTCCCCAACAGTTTTAACTTCCAATTTTGTTATGATTTGGTCAATATGTGCAACAGCAAGGGAGTGGTACGACTCCCTTTTTTAACTCTCTCATCTTTTTGCATTGAATTGTTGTTCTTTTCCTAACCAAATCCTTTAACTTTCTAGCATTTCCATCCGCAATGTTTAATTCCTCATCAATCAGCTCATCCTGCGCAAATCGAGAGGGTACTTAGAGATATTCATAAGATGTCTAGCAAGAACTTTGAAGAAATTGGACACAAGGGAGAGCCTCTTCAGTTGGTAATTATCATTTTGCCTGATGTCACTCCATCATATGGTGAGTGGCAATCGAAGAACATTGTATTTCAAGAAAATCATGTTTAAAATCTGACATATGCTTTCAGGTATGATAAAACGAATCTGTGAAACTGAATTAGGAATCGTATCTCAGTGCTGTTGGCCTAGGTCAGCATCAAAGCTCGGTAAACAATATGTAGAAAATTTGTCACTCAAGATAAATGTGAAGGTTCCTTTTTTTGTATTCTTCGCCACATTACTTATTGTGTTTGTTCTTTATGTATTGTCTCTCACATTACTTACTGTCTTCTATTAGCATTGATATATTGAGACAACTTTTAAAACTGTTGTAGGTTGGCGGAAGGAACACTGTTCTAAAAGACGCCATTCAAAGAAGGATTCCTCTGGTTAGTGACAATCTCACAATCATCTTTGGTGCGGGTGTTACGCATCCGCCACCTGGGGTGGACAGCAGTCCGTCAATTGCAGCTGTAAGTTTCGGTCTTCTATTTTGATTTCATTTTAATTAAAAATGCATAATGTGTTAACCTGTTAATTTATTCCACCAAGTGGTGGCGTCCATGGATTGGCCATATCACTAAGTACCGAGGAATTGTTTCTGCACAGGCTTACCATGAAGAAATAATCCAAGATCTTTATAGTGTTAAAGAGGACCCCCTGACAGAGGTCGGGTTGCTGGAGGAAGGATCATGTAATTGGGTCAAGATGCACCCTCTTTTGTTATTGTTCTATTTTTATATTTTTTAAATAATAGTTGTGCGTATATTTTCTTACCCTGATTATTTTCATTATGTTAGGGAGCATTTCAGTGCATTTTGACAAGCAACTGGCCGAAAACCAGAGAGAATGATCTTCTTCAGATAATACTTGTTTTTGCTGTGGTCAAGGAAAATGACACAACATTGCCAAATGCTAATATTTGTTTTGATGTTGGCTCGACAGATATGGAGTTGGTGAAGGGCAATTTAGTCAAGTTCTACTGTATGAAATGGATGCTATAAGAAAGGTATGCTGATAATTGTAGAATTATTTTGTTATTGTTTAGATCACTAATCATTACTTAATTATTTAATTTGATCAAGTAGTTAGTAAATTATTTTTAAGATAAGTGATTTTATCTCATATGTGTGTCACTAATTTGTCAGGCTTGTCAATCACTTTAGGAAGGATATCTACCACCATATAGTTATGTTGTGGTGCAGAAAACGTGTCATACTCGCCTGTTCCCTACTGATCATCAGAAGACTGATAAGAGTGGCAATATTCAACCAGGTTACAGATTTAGATGCATTAAGATATATTAATTTTGATGCTTTTTTTGCGCATTGACTCTCTCTTTACGTTGTCTAGGCACTGTTGTAGACACCCAGATTTGTCATCCAACGGAGTTTGACTTCTATCTCAACAGCTATGCTGGCATTCAGGTACTATTTGTATTGTTCATCTATATATACGCCAGTTGTGTTTTTGCGGGAGTTTGCTTGCCCTCTTCTGAGGATTTATGTGTTCTATTTACTGCTAAATATGATGACATTTTCTGCTGTGCTAAAGTTTGAACGGTTATCTTGTGTTCATGTGGGAACTAGCAGGCCCGCACATTACCATGTCCTGTATGATGAGAACAGATTCACCCCAGATGCCTTGCAAATGCTAACGAACAACCTATGCTACACGTATGCAAACAACAATTTCATTTCTCTCTCAGGCTTTTGCACTTGTACGATGCCAGTTTGAAGATAACATTTTGTTTGCTGATATTCTAATCGTATGGCATGTGATTTTTCTGGTATGCAAGGTGCACTCGCTCAGTTTCCATTGGTACGTACTTGACTTGGATTCGTATCTGTTTTCTGAAATTATGGTTTTTCCTGATTGCACCACTGATGTTTATGTTCTTTCATGTAGTTCCTCCTGCATACTATGCGCATTTGGCTGCCCTCCGTGCACAATACTACATTGGGGACGAGTATTCTGATGGAGATTCTACTACGGGACCTACAGCTGGGGATGCTGGTGGTGCGAGGTTCCGTGACCTTTCGGAGATTAAGGAAAATGTGAAGGAAGTCATGTTCTACTGCTGAATCAGTCTTGAGGTCCACTTTGTCGCTGGTGAGCGGTTAGTTTCTAGTAGTGGTGTTTTGTCGAGGCTGCATGAACTAAATTTGCAAGACTCTAGTTTTATATCGTCTCGAAGATCGACGTCTAAATCACTCGCTCATCCGTGATGGTTTTAGTGATCAGTTTTTTAATTATTTATTGTGTGGTGTTTATTAATGCACCAATTATTGATCTTAAAATTTTATATTAATTTATTTCTTCTTTTATAAATGGGTCTTACAAATATCGTTTATAACAAAAATCATCCAATTGAAGAAGAGAAAATCTGACATTATCACGTCAGTCATCAAATTAACATTTGACATCTATCTTTTGATATCCTCCATTAGAGATGCTCTAAGATGCCAGAATGAACATGCAAGTATGACCCTGCATTGATACCGTAAGAAACCCATTTTTTATCGTACAAATTGATTCAAAGGAGTTTTATCCAAACCCTTTTTTGATTGTATAAATTGATTCAAAAGAGTTTTATCCAAAATTTCGCGTTCTCTTATTTCCCCACAAACTACTTTACCATATGTAATACGGTATTTTTTCTTTATACAAGATTTTATTAATTTATTTTCATTTTTAGCCGATCATATCATAAACGAATTGTATCTGAACTTTTTGTAAGGCGAGAATCGTGAGTAAGAGCACCTCTAATGGGAGATGCAAAGATAAAATGGTCATGTTACATTTCTTGTTGGGCAGAAAGCCCTCTAATGACGGGTAAAATTTCTATCTTGGATGGAAATAGAATCCCAATAAAATTTGTAGATCAAATTCTCATAGGCTTTGTATTATTTGTAAGGTAAAAAAAAGAGTATCATGATTAGTATAAATAAAGGTACAAGGCCATGAAGTGAACATATAATTCTCATACACCTATGCCCTTCTCTCTCTTTGACGTCCTTCTCTCTATCACCTTTGTTAAAGTTCTTTTTTTCCAAACTAATGATATTATCTACAATAAGGGAAGAATGTGGGTTTAGCCTCATAATAGTTTAGCAATAATGTAGTTCAAATTCACCTTTGGCAATAATTGAACCTAAGACCTCTCGCTTACGAGTAAAAATGAATACCACTAAACCGTAGTACTAAATGGCATCACCTCTGTCAAAGTTGGTTTTACTATATTTTCAAAATAATAAGACAAACCAAAAAAAAAGAGCCAATTAGCATATTCATTAGGGTGTGCTAAGGGGCCAGTTTTTATAATTACACCTCCATAAAGTTCTTTAGTGCAACAAGATTAGTTTTCTCCCAACATTAATAACTTAATAGTCCAGACTTTACAATCTCCATTACAAAAGCCCGTTTAAACAGAAAATTTGCAATTAATAACACACTTTTATTAATAATTACTAGTATATGCCTACATACAAAGTGTGTATGAAAGTTTTTTTTTTTTTTGTTTTTAAAATGAAAGGAGAGAGGAAGAGAGTGAGAGTAAACGTGGGAGTGGGGAGAGAGGGAGAGGTTTATTTTTTATCTTTCTTTAAAAAAAAAAATAGAGATGTTAAAATCGCCTGTAGATTAGGTTTAAACAGAAAATAACAAAATTTTATTTGGTAAAATTACATTTATGCCCCTAACTTTTTTGTTGTGATAAAAGATTAAATAATCTTTTACCCTCTTTTAATGGACAAAAAAAGATATTAATATGTAGTTTAGATTAGCTGCCTAACCAAACAATTTAAGATGGATCTGATCATAAAATCAATCGTCTTATAAATTCCAATCCCAAAAACCAAATTTCAACAAAATCAAATTATTTATGGATGTTATTGGTCCTGATTTTCTTTTTAATATTCTTGCTGAAGATGTAAACATTACCATTAGAATTTAATAAAGTCTATCTTTTGACCAAATAAATAAATAAATTATTAGATCGTTAAATTAAATTAAAACTTCCAAACAAAAAATAAAAAGTCCTCTGTGCCCTTCTCATTATTTTCTCAACTGCCCAATTAACCACCTAACCACGTGACTTAAACTTTTTTTTTTTAAACAAACAATATTATCTACACTAAAAAACGTCATTTAACCATTTTAGAGCATAATTCAAAAAAAAATAAATAAAAATAAAAAAATAAAAAAAACATCCACGGCATAATTCTAAAAAATCATTTGGCTACTCACGTGGCGGTCTGGTGAAGAAATCAGAAGTCAATTTCTATTGATTTTGCTCTCGCTTTCAACCCAAAAGCCCTTACTTCCCTTTTGCATGTCTTTAATTTCTTTCCGTTTCTGTATAAACAACATGCAAACACACACCTAATCTCACTATGCTCTCCTCACACACTAAACTCTCCTCCCTCTCTTTCTCTCAATAAACCGAACCTCCAGAGACGTTATGCCTCAATGTGACCGCGGCCGTTAGAATTGGGTACAGTTTGATTCAGTGCAGTTTTAGAATAAAAGCAAAATCAAAATTTATTCTGTTTAGTGCGATTTTTGGGTGAGAACCGAAATGAAACCAAACTATTTAGTTTTGGTTTGGTTTGATTTCAAACAGTTTTGGTTTTGATTTGTGCCTCACTTGTAGGCCTGTTAAAAATTGTCATTAATACAAGTATTCAACATTCAAATAAACTCAAAAGTTCAAAACCTAATCTTTTACAAACTAAATGCTTTTTATGCCATTAATGCAAACCCAATTGAAAGAAGAAAAACATATGTATATATTTCATGATGATCACCATACTAAAACTCAACTTGAAACAAGTTCAACATCAAAATACCTTTATAGTACAATCAAAATGTTAGTGCAAAATTGGCAATTCTTAACAAAACCCCTAACCTTGTAATGACTTTTCCATTGTAACTCTTTTAATCTAAATTTGTCTCTCGTACTCCTGATCATAAAAATGGCAAACGTTTTAGAGACATCCACTCAAATAAGTTTGGCATGCATATGCATTCACATAGTATAGGTTTATGTTCACTGGGCTGTTTAGCAAGTTTAACAATTGAGCTTTGGACTTTACATGTTAATTAATTTGTTACGTTAATTAAGACTTCATTTTGCTTAATTAAAGACCCACCTAGTTATATAAAATTTATTTGAAGCGAGATGCTATGCATTTAAAGAAAAACTTCTATGAAAATGGCTTGAGCTAAGTTTATTTTAATAAAAAATCATGTTATAACTTTATTTAATGAAAAAAACTTAAATTGTAATGAAAAATTCTTAAATTTTAATAAAAATGAAAGAACTTAAATTTTAATGAAAAAGACTTAATTTTAATATTAAGAAGAATTTAAAAAAAATCTGAGGCGTGGACCTACGAGTTCTCACACAAACTGTTTATGAAACTTAACTGTACTACACTGTTTATGAAACTTACTACACTGTTTATGAAACTTATGATATTGTTTATGAACCTACTACACTGTTTATGAAACTTAACAGTACTACACTGTTTATGAAACTTAACGGTACTACATTCTTGTCTCTCCCCTACTTGAATTTTCTTGGCACATTCTCACCTTCCAAACACATTTTCTTCTTCTAATTCTCTTCGATACTCATCAAATTTTCTCTGTATCTCTTCAATTTCTTAACTTTCTACACTAATTACTTAACTTTCTTCTATTGTCAGCCCATATGCAGCTTCCTTCTCTCCTCCACCTACAATCTCACCTTCTCCCTTTGCAGGATAAAAA
This sequence comes from Pyrus x bretschneideri, assembly GCF_019419815.1. Lineage (NCBI taxonomy): Eukaryota > Viridiplantae > Streptophyta > Magnoliopsida > Rosales > Rosaceae > Pyrus > Pyrus x bretschneideri. The sequence goes on along the minus strand of NW_025999787.1, from coordinate 3,135,637 downwards.
AATAACGCAAAAAAAATCAATAAAATTGAATGAACCCACAGATATGAGCCCAGATCGTACCCTCGCTTCATGTCCTTCAATTTCAGAAGCATCTCAAGTCTTCAATCATTTCAATATCTGTGTGAACTTAAAAATCCTAAATTTTGGTTACCATACAATTTCCGAAGCATCTCACGGTGCTGGTGGTTCGTGGATGGAAATTGCTGGGAACATTGCATTCGTCTCAATGGTGCATCATGTAAATCAAACTTGTAGGTATAAAAGCTAGTGGCTTGGTAAATAAAGTCGTACAAGGTACTCTTTAGTGCTTCATATGTCCATAATATATAATAGATACTAGGGTGCACACGCGTGTATATATATATATATATATATATATATATATATTTTTTTTTTTTTTTACAAATATAGAGGTAAGTGTTGTAAAATAGATATTGGAGTAGCCATGATTGGAGTTGCTTCGGGCAAGGCAATTTTTGGACCCCAATTGATGAATACTAGAAAAAGAAGCAGTTGGAAGATGTAGAGACTGCAAGCACGCTTGATAATTTTTTTTTTTTCTTTTGTCCTTATTATTAAATAAAATTATTAGATAGTTTTTTGTTAAAATTCAAAGTTTTGAAGCCTTGTTCATTAATTTTCCGTTTAAAATGTGGATTTTTAAATGCTCTTCAGTTTTATCTCTTCACTTCTTGTGGCCGCATAATTTAAGCATTGTGCATTAAGGATGATGTGTTCTACTGCTGAAATATAGGCAGTGTTGGTGTTTCATCTCTTTGGGGAAAAGAGGAAGATTACAACATTACTTCCTTTTCCATGTTCGGGGAGTTCAAGGTTGGGATTGTTTCTCCTCCCTTGGGAAGAGAGGAGGAAAAACAATCCCGGCCTTGAAGTTTCTCCTCCTTTGGAAAAAGAGGAGGAAAACAGACCCTCTAGCAAATCACCATGTCCAGAAACTTGAAAAAATGGGACAGCAGGGGGAAGCAGATCAATTTTCCTCCGAGCTCCTACAGGTCCAATGGTCCGCTGTAACAGAGCTTAAACTGTTGGATCAAATCTGGGTAAGGGACTCTTTTGAGGAGCCGGGTGGAAATAGGGGGATGTTACGGCCGCTCCGACAGCGGCTATATGAATGATTTCACGAGGCCAGATAGGCTTAAATTCTAAGGGAGCTACGGAATTTTTTCATGTAGGTCGGGTAACAGGAAGGTGTAAGCCTGTATGCAGATGCTAGAGTAACAATTGGTTGTGTAGCGAGGTTCACCTGCACGATGCCATAGATACGAAGAGCTAGCTTTGCTACCTGAAAAGTCTTACTTCCTTGCGCGTAAAACTCGCAAACAGATGAGCACAATTGATAAGCACTGTCAAAGAACTGAACATCACATGTTAAAGCAAATGTGAGAGATCATTGCTTGCGAAAATAAATCTAGCATTTAGTTAACATTAGCTCCTTAAAAATCTAGTTTCAAACATCTTGATAAGATCTAGGTAATTACAATTCACTTCATAATAATTGCAAAAAGAATAAAAACGCGAATCTGTGCCAAAGCATATACCGGTGCAAATATGGAATGACATGAAGGAAGTTTCGTATAAACTACTATCCCATTGAACCAATTACACGTAAATGTATTTTACAACCTATCGACAGGGTAACGTGTAATTCTACATGTTTGATGAAAACAATCTCAGAAGAAACACAAACCTATGAATATAAACCAGCAAGATTAGAGATATACAGTGGAAAAAAGAATGATATGATAACCCCAGATATTGGAAGCGTATGCTATAAAAACAAGTTTCCTTGTACAGTTATGATAAACAAAACGAAAGCCAACATGCATGCTGGTATCAGCTCGTAGTGATCATTATGCAAAGAAGTGCTGTCACTTAGCTGTCCTGCATTGACATATTCACTTTTTCCAGTTCTACCCGTTGCAGAAACATTAACTGACGTTGAACCTAATAAAGATGATACAACGGGTCAAAGTTTAGTGCTGGGTCTGCTGGCATAAACTCACAGCTTCGAGAGTAAGTGCGAAAAAGATATGAATGAAAGATTGCATAAATCAGGTAGGATACGGAAACTTACAGTCATAGTTAGTCCATCCAATTCGTTGACCACCCAAATCATAGACAACAATCTTGTCTTTTAGCACAAGGTCTGGCAAGGGGAATATCACATTAAGAAAAACTCTTAAACATACATCCAACCACAGAATTCACGATAAGGGAGTATAAACTTTCAAAGTACAGAATCCACAAAATTAATTAGTCGACAAAAAGTTTCCAGTTTGGTGTCTATACCTCCTAAAATCGTTATCCCTGAACCTTGAATTTTTTGAAGACCAATGCACCACCTTGCAGCACCACTCTGTAACAAGAAGTTTACCCATCTCAAATAATGATTCAGACAGCAAGACTATAGCTTTACATAAGGTATAAATAAAGGACAAGCAATGTATGGACAGTGTAAATCTTATAGCTCAAAACCATTTCTACTTTCCAATATTTACTCGTTCTAAATGCTAGTGAGTGGAGAGAAACTGTTAATGAATGAAATGTTGAAGGAAATGAAGCAGGATGTATACTGAAGAATAGCCAAGGAAGACATATGCAATTGGAAAATCCATCACATGGACTGTCCACTAGAAGAAGCAGATGCATTTCACTTTATTCATCAGTATTGTGAGAAAACAAAATGTCCGTGCAAGTTCTTAGTAACTGAAATATCTAAAAAGAAAACTTACGGCAGAAGTCTGCTGTATGAGGTAGTCCTGAGGTCTCAAAATCATGGATGCGCCACCAGCAAAGTTAAAACTAACTTGAGGAAATATATCACTGACACTGAACACAAAATACACATACATGTTAGAGAAAACCATTACAAAACAGAAAGCACAAAATGAGAAAAGAACGGAGACGACAGATTCAGAAAGTTAACCTTGAGGTGACCAAATAACATTGATTGCCATTGGAAACAACAGGGCTCACAGATTGTGAAACAGAAGCTGTTATCTGCATGGCAAGGAAAAATATTACTGAAAATTTTCTAGCTTTATTTACCCAAACTTTGTGAAATTCAATACTCAGTGTCATCACCATAAAGATTGACTAGCGTAACATATCAAAGAGCATGATGTTTCCATTTATTTCTCCCGAAGCACCAGAATGATGTCCAAAACAGACTAATTATAGGAAATCACATAAGTGAGACTTACAGCAGTGATAAAAGGGCCATACGCTTCAGCTGCGAGGTATGCCAAAGTTGTACCAGAATCGACTATAGTTCCTCGGTTGCTTGATGTTGCAAACACTGCGGAATCAATGGGTAATATCTGCCCGTTGACAGAAATGCTCTGCAGATTCAAATTATAATGAGGCCTGAAATATTAAATGTCCAAATGGTTAGTCAAAAACACATCAGTGAGGTTTATGCTATTCATTCTCAGGAATATAGCAGGAAACAAAAATGAAAAAGAATAAGTCCCTAATATTTGACATGTCAGAAAAAAATTTCGTTTAGAAGTATATGCAGGACTAGTTAATTTTTAAAGGATTCTGAATGGTCAAGTGAACTGCCCTTTTGTTCACAAGGCTCTATTTGTCCATACCAAAACAATATTCTGAAGGTGATTTATTTGTGTCACCAAAACTGTTTGGTTTTAGGTAAACTTATGCTATAATGGAGTCAGATTACTATTGTGAAATAACAGAAGGCCACAAAATATTTTTAGCTTCGGGGTGATATTGTAAGATGTGCAGTGAAATTACAGAAAGGAACGTACTGTGAGGGGACAAGCGGGCTATAGACTATATTTGGTTCCAGAATCTCGCCGATAACCAATATACCTCCACCAGTATCGTCTCCCCTCAAGCAGTGGGAGAAGACACTTGGTGCTACTCCTTGTGAAGACAACTGAGAGATGACAGACATACCCTGTTGGCCAAACCCAAAGATCCCATCAACAGCTCGGTCTGACTTTGTCAAGTCTCCAGTCTGCAAGGTGCTACACCTGTTTTCACCATCCTAGAGAATGACTTTCAAGATTCAAGAAAAATGCACAAAAGAGTATAATTCAATTATTTAACTTGGAAAGGCCCATTATAACTCACCCAAAGACAACATTAGCTGAAGAATTTTGGGTCATAGAACCCTCAAGAATCGTCTCAAGGTGCAACAAGTCTGATACGTAATAGCCTGATGTCCCACTGCCGTCTCCATACTGGAAGGTGTACGAACACTGGTTATTCTGTGTGGAACAAACAGAATCCGATTGAGATCCAAGACTGCACCTTCGATCTGAGCAAGAAATGAATTGTGACGTTGATGAACTTCGAGGATCAAACAAATTGAGCTGAATCTGTATGAGTTACAAGCAACCATTTCAAAAATTGTAGCAGAATATGGCTCCTAAGCTTTCAAAAACTCGAAAAAAAGAATTGAAACCATGATAGGATTGTTGAAAGTAAGGAAATGCGAGTTTACCGGGAGCCCACTTGTTTCAGGGCAACCGTTGCAGGAACCGCAACTGACCCACAAAACATCACTTCCGGTATCAATCTGCACATAATAATCTCTTGGAGGAGATCCCAATTGCAGCTTTGTATAATAAAGCCTAAAAAGGGAAATAAATTCCGAGAAAAAACAACAGAATTAGTAACAATTCTCCAAAGCCTTCGATGATAAATACCCATTACTGCTAAGAATATAGAATTTTAGAGAAAAAAAAATCAAAGCAGAAGAAAACAATTAAGAAAATCAGCATTAAACTTATACAGCTTTTAAAGAAACAAAAAAAGAAATAAGAGATGGTTTACAAATAACCACAGCAGGGAACTAATTGTTACTTACAAGGAAAGAAACCCAACTTAAAAATGCAACCCATTATCCACAAAATCAAATCAAATCAAACACACAAACCAATCCATAAATTAGAGAAAACCCACATCAAAAACCCATTAAAAGGGCCAAAGGAGGAGACCAAATTACCCAACGCGGAAGGGGTTGTAAGTTCCCTCAACAGGGAAATCAGCGACGCCATTGGAGGACTGAAGCCTCCTCCCATGCCGGACTCTGTCCCGGGCTCTGAGTTGGCTCAGGTCCACTCGGTGGTTCGAAGGAAAAGCTCTCTCGAGGGTGAGGGTGGCCGGAAAACTGCACAGAACCACGGCCGCCGACATCAGAATGGCTCCGGCGATGAGAATCCCGGCGGGAAGGCCCATTACAGTGGGAACAACTAGAATTTGTATCAAAAGCCAAGATTTAATCAGGAGCTCTCAGAGCTTCCAATTCTAACCGCAGACAAAGAGAGAATATGGAAAGAAAGTATAATCCGTGTGCGTTTTTGAGAAATAAAAAGAAGGAAAGAAAGAAAGAGTCTTGAGAGAGAAAGCAAGAGATAGAGAGAGAGAGAGAGATGGCAATTGACGTGAGAGAGAGAGAGGAGAAGTTTCGAAAACGTGGAAATGGTAAATAATTTATTTAAATATTTGTTTGTTTTTATTGTTTTATTAATTGCGGTAAACTTTTACTTTTCAAAGGTACAAAATCTCGAGTTTGCGGTGTGACACAAGTGGGGATCTTCCGTGCTTCTTCCGAGTTTTGGTGAACTACAAAAACATGCACATGCGCATGCGCATGCGCCTACGTTCATCATCTTTTTTCTTTTTCTTACTTTGCAAGTAATATATTGGGAGAGACCCAAACAACCGTTGCATTTTACAGTGCAAGGTATCTGTAGCCTGCCGACATGATCCGCCACCACTCTCACCTTCGTCTCCTAGTTTTTGTACACGTCAACCGAACCTCCCTCGACAGCTTATCTTCACCACTATCCAACCCAATCCGTTACATATAGTGTTTAAAATATCAGTAGCAGTGAAAATATTGATATGTAAATTTATGAAAATATTAATAAATATATCATATTGATATCTATTGTCTTCGATAGAAATAATGAAAGTTGGCTCCAAAATGTGGAAATTTGAAATGAAACATTATGGAATGTCCTATAGCATTTTGTTGATATTTAATCGATATGTCAATTTTACTTAAATTTAAGAATTTTTGGGATATTGACTTCACCTCACCATTTCTGGGATATGGTCATTTTTTCTGTATTGTCTTCACTTTTTAACCTCCTCCTCCTTAATATCACATAAATATGTAATTTCATCAATGATTTGTGTATCCAACCTCACTGTCTCTTTAACACGCATCCATGACTACAAGGAGTATGGTGAGGGAGTGTGATTAGAGATGAATATTTCTAAGTTTTGTCTACATTTTAGGTACAGCAGACTCCTTTAAGGAACCATTAGAAATGTTCTTCGAAAAGAGCCAATTAAGTTCCATTATCTTTTTGAAATGGCATGTAGTCCAATTTTTGTGAACTTTAGCAGAACCCAATGCACAATTATTTCACATTTAACCTTTACATGGTCGGTTTTTAAAGCTAAAGGTAGTCCACGTTTTGCAATATATCTCCTCATCAATTAATTGTTAAAAGGACAAGAAGTAGGGTTCTTCTTTTTCCTTTTACTCAAATGACTAATCTACCCCCATAAGTTTTATTAGGGTGTTCTTTTCTTTTTCTTTTTTGTTTGATTGTTACTGGTATTAGGAAATGAATTCTCTTATGATCTCTTCCACCTAATCCTCATCATCAAACAATCTGAGTCTTTGAAATTTGATCCAAAGGTTAAAAACACAGGCCCACTCTAAAAGTTATAATAACGACGAGACTAAAGGTTGTAGCCTGATCCTTTTTAATAAATTTATTTTGACTTGCAACTAGAGGCAAATTTTGTACAAATTTAAGCCAAGAGTGACCTAAATATAACCCTCCTGTGAGCTACAATTCTATTGCAAATTCCATCCATTTCAATTAGCACGAGTCTTACATAACTTTAATGGTATAAAGTTAAGAAAAAAACAAATCAAGATTGGTTAATTGATTTAGATTAGATGGACAAAGTATTAGGTTTGCGTTTATACAGTATTGAGACACTTCAACTAGGACTATTACTTAATACTTTTAACATCAATGTACATATAACATACAATACAAAATTTCATCGTTCTATAAACGTTTAAAGATTGAAATGAATTTAACGGGCAGATGCAATCGAAGTCTTCACATTCATACCAAATAGGGCTGCAATTTAAACTACAAATCGAAGGCATGTCAATTATTTCAACTAGAAAGAAAATCAAGTATCAAGACTTATTTCATTGAAAAAGGAAAAGTGAAACAGAGTTTATATTTTGTGGGACATCACATTATCCCTAGACGAGAATGTGCTAAAGAAGAAAAAAAATAAGAACAAGGAACACCAAATGTGTACTGTCACTTTGCTTTGTGTAAAAAACCAAGAAATAGAGAAGGAAGCTTCCTGACATTCCCTTTTCTATGCCACAACACAACAGACACCCTTGTAGAAGGATAATTAATCGAAAGATAATTTTTGCACACATTTCTTTTAGTCTCACACAATTCTTTTTTTTCCTTTGTTTTTTTTTTTTGGTTATCGAATTTTTATTTTTGGTTATCTAATTGAATAAAAAAACAAAAATAACAGCCGAAAACTAAACATGGGAGCGTTTGTCTACAAAGGGTGTGTGTTTATTATTTCTCATTTGATAATATCATTTATGCAAAAGGAAATCTCTCAAGAGTAGGACTTTCTATGAACTTTTTTTTTTTTTTAACAAACGATATTATTTACACTAAAAGGGTGGGAAAGTGGGCTAAGCCTTATAATGGGTTAGCAATAATGTGGTTCAAATTCGCGTTTGACAATAATTGAACCTAAGACCTCTTACTTACAAGTGAAGAGGAATACCATTATATAGTAGTACTAAGTGGCTGCATCTCTTTTCGTTTTTTTTTTACACAATATTTTATAATGTTAGTGTGGAAATTGACGTTAATATCAAAGAGTCCATGAATAGTTCCACTTTTAAGAGAGTCTCCTGGCATTTCTATAATAATATATAATATGTTGAATAGATAATTCCATATGACTTTAGTTGAACACATTATAACCACAAAACCTGACTTTTGGCGATCTCAAATCATAACGAGTTGTTCTTAAATTTTTTTTGAGTTCATTTTTTGCACAATGGGCTTACCAAACAGCTTACTTTAGGACTTAAACTTAAAAATTGTTTTTGAATTAAAAATTTTGAACTCAAATCAAATACCAAATAGAACCTAAATTATTGTTGTGAAATTGATTAAGGTGGAGAACTCCAAAAGACGTACCACGAAAACCCTTCTGGTTTATACTCATAATCAAACCTTACGTGCTACTCTTTCTCCACTTTCGCAATGCATGAAGGCATGACTCCTCATGACTCATGACCACGTCTCTCTCTCTCTCTCTCTCTCTCTCTCTCTCTCGTCAAAACTCAAAGATTTGAAGTTGAAATTTGGTAAGATTTTTCATTGTGTTCGAAACACGAGGCAATACGTCACATGTAATTATATAATTAGTGCAAAGTTATTTTTTAAAGTGTTTCTTTAAATATATAATTACATGTTATGTATTATTTTATGATCTGAGCATATTGAAAAATCTCTTGAAATTTTGATATTTCGAAACTAGCTAGAAAGAATCTCAAAATCTTAGATTGTTATAAATAGGCAAAAGTTAGAGAGGTAACATTTGCTAGAGACATGAGTGAAGTAGTTGCAACGTGATACATGTTTATTTTTGTAACTATAACACAAAAAGATTGCAGAGAATGAAAGGAATGAAAGGATATTGATATTATTGCTTTCATTTTTTTCTGTGTTGTGTATTATGATCATACACGGAATACTCTTTATATAGAACTATATCTATGAAGAATTATTAAAGTGAAATGAGTGCATTATGAATCATGTAGCAACAACAATACTATTATTCTTAAGTATTCCTTACTTTTTCATCTTAGGCCAAAATATGTGAGCATTTATTTTCATAACCTTTACAACATGGATCGTTTTGTGGTGTGGACTGTGGGGGTGAGGGTGTCAAGATATCAATGCTTGAGATGCTTTCAGGTGTCAAAAAGATTGAGAGGAAAGTTATTTTTATTTTTTCGGTGAATTTGAGAGGAAAGATATTTTTTTTTTTGGTTAACTTGGGAGGTTTAAAATTATTGAGTCGGTTCCAATGGAGTGGTTAGAATCTGTCCAATTGAGTCGGTTCCAAATTCCAATAGAGAAGTCTATGGGGTTGAAGTACTTTTTGCATGATGCATCGATTATATAGTATTTTCCAGAACATATTTAAGTATTTTTTTTATATTTACTTGTATTTTTAATAAAAGTTGGTTTTAAAATTTTTATTATTAAAAATGCTTTTAAATATTTAAAAAAAAATTCCAAACAAGTCATGTTGGACTGAGATCACTTGCAAATTTTGCCAAAAAAAAATTGCAGAAAGCAGTTACTCTCTCTCTAGAATTCTATCTCTCTACTTTTCTCTATAACTTCACTGTTGAGGTTAGTTTCTTCATTTCCATATGGTATCTTCGCCGTACATGGCCGATCGGTGTCTTCGATCCTGACTTCTACGCTGCTTTTGCAATCTCTCTCTGCAAAACCGGTACGATCTTCTGCAATCCTTATTCTTTGGTTGAATTCTTGCTTCTTCTCCATCAAGAACGCGCAACCGAAAGCTACTCTGAGTGGTGCTCTGATAAATTGTGCGAACGAACTTTTCTTCTTCAAATTCTACGGAGCTTGCGGTTTGAAGTTGAAAAGGTTCATCTTTTTCCTGTGACGATAACTTGGTTGATATGTTAGTTTAAAGTAGCTTCATCATTTCAATTTTACTGTTTTAGTTAGCACAGAAGCTTTTGTTATATTGTTGCAATTGATGGAGAAGACTGACAATATATAACAAATAGGTTACGAACTCACGGAGTCTTGCAAGCAGCGTTATACATTTGATACAACGACTTCTAAGAACCCCTCTACCTGCCCGAACTAGCAAAGCCATGAGTGTGAAGGAAACTTGTTTGATTTGTTTTGAAGACATTGATGTTGCTCGAATGCTTTCGATTGGTACTTGTCAACACAAATATTGCTTGCCTTGCTTGAAACATCACGTCGAAATAAATTTGCAAGGCGGGCTCGTGGCACAATGCCCTCATAAAGACTGTAAGTGTGAGGTGAATGTCGATAGTTGTAAGACATTCTTGTCGTCTGAACTAGCCAATGTTTTGATCGAACGAATCAAGGAGTCTTCAATTCCTGTTACGGAGAAGGTTTACTGCCCATTTCCGAGGTGTTCTGCACTAATGTCGAAACAGGAGGTCTTGGAAAATACCAAGACTTCTTTTGTTGGTGAGGGAGGCAGGAAGTGCGTGAAATGTAAACACTATTTCTGTATCAACTGCAAGGTTCCTTGGCACTATGATATGAGCTGCTACGATTTCCAGAGATCGGAAACGTATTCCTGCGTGGAAGACCAATTGTTGAAATCATTTGCGTCGAAGAAACTTTGGCGCCAGTGTTCAAAGTGCAATCATATGGTTGAACTTGATAGTGGTTGCTACCACATCACTTGCAGGTGCTTGTGCTTTACGCTTCTAGTCCCTCCAGTCTGATTAATTTTTAGGTTTCCTCTGTGATTCTTTTGGCTGTCTTAATTTAGAAAGCTTTGAAATGTTACATATGAAAGAATAGCCAAGAAAAGAAAAGACAAGATTAGAGGGGAAGTGATTTCCGCACACCCTTTTACTCTCATGAACACCGCTCTTTATTTTTCACATTCCAATTTGCGAGGAAGTTCCTTTGAGTTCTTATGTGGATTAACATTTTAGGGCAATACATTAATATTGCTAGTAAAGTTATACTTTTTTACATGGTGTCTCAAGATCTCGACGCAAATGCAATTTTCTCTTGTAAGGACATTTCGACTTTCTCTCGACTTTCTTACAAAGAAAACTAAGAAAAGGCTTCACTCGTGTTTTTTTTTCATTTTGTTTTTGGATGCTGCTATATATATAGTTTCATGAGTTTTGTATGAACCCTTGTTGTTTTTACCATGTCTTTATTGTCTTTGTAGATGTGGACATCAGTTTTGCTATAATTGTGGAGCTGAATGGAAGAACAAGCATGCAACCTGTTCCTGCCCGATCTGGGACGAGCATTTTATTATCAGGCCGTGACAAGCAGTGTGACATGACATTATATGTGAACAAACACATGTAATTTCTAAACCTATCACCGTTGCTTTTTCGTCAATTTCTTTTGGTTTCTTTCTTATGGTAAAATGTAGTTGCAACTTTTGTAACTTGTGCTAAGAGAAGCACCTTATCTATCTGCTTGCGCGGTTTTATCATCACCAAGATCACCCAATTCTCGAATTTACCGTCTGTTGTCTAAATACATGAAGATCCAAGTTAAAGCGGTTGTCACTTTTTAGCACCTCGCATGGAAGACACTTCTTCAAGTAGGAGAACCTTTATTAGTCTTTGTGTATATGGCTCTTCTGTGTCTCAGACACGTCCAGGGCTCGCTGAGATTGGGTTGAACCATCATATATACACCAAAGGCCAAGTGCCAGGGGAAGAAACTTGCTGAATTGTTTCCAACCTTTCAAGGATGTGAGGAGACTCAGGATATACTGATTAAATAAATTAATTAAGAAATTTAAATGAAACTTGACTCCTTCTTGATCTTCTAGAAACCCTTGAACGAAACTTGACTCCATGTTCATCTTCTAGAAACCCTTGAACGTCAGAAGCATTTCATATGTTTTTCTTAGGTCAATGGGAATTTTTATAACAAAGTCCAACGGAGACGGTAGATGAGTGAGGAAATAAAATAACAGCTCCATAAATAGGGTAGGCACAAATGGGGCACTACTTATGCATTCATTACATGAGTAAAGGTTCCCTTCAATACATAAAACAAAAAATTACAAAAAGTGTGTCTCGGCCCAAAAGCCAAGGCCCAACCGAAAAGGCCCAAAAGTGACCACATAGTAAAACCTAATAACCATAAAACGAGATTCAACCACCTCCACTGCTGCATAATTGGTGGAGATGTTTTTCTGTATTTGTTAATAATTTTTTTATAAGTTTTATCTTACCTAATTAATATGGACTGTTGGATTACATTGTATGGTCAATCCAAAAGCCCAAATTTTGACACGTAATCCCAACGGTAATAATAGGATTGTTTCTAATATATATAAATTGTAATTTTTAAGCTTGAAAAATCTAGACCGTTGATTGGAATATCTAACGAACTAGAATCCGCCACGTGTACTAGCCGTTCTTTTCGAATTCAAAATTTTTTAACTGTCAGAAATCTAACGGCCCAGACACAGTCACGTTGCCCCCAACCATGAAGAGCTCTATGCGCTGCAGTGTTGGCCCCGACTATGTCTTTGTGTTGGCTCACTCGCCGATATTTGCGTGTGTAATGCATGTGCCTGGTTGAAAAAAAAGAAAAGAAAAAAGGACTTCACGTGGCTAACGCCAGGCAACATCAAATCAACTCGTCACAAGGCTGGGCTAGAATAGCCCATTTGCTTGGTCCGGCCCTCTAGAGCCCAGCTGATTGGGCAAGGTTGGAGTAATTTTGGGGAGGCTGGGGGATTGGATGGCCTAGTCGTCCAAGCAATTTTCTTGAGGTGGAGTTGCTCTTAGATCCGTTTATGCACTCACAATCTGAAGGGAAAATATGAGATTTATGTGGGATTTCTAGTGACTAGCATGCATATACAATTCAAAATTTATATACGAAAGCAACGGAAGCATGTCATACATTTTATCAAAGCTATAGTCATGCAAATCCCCTTCAAGATGCATAGGTTTATATAAGATGCATCAAAAACAATTTATTGAAGAACAAAGTTTAGGAGTAGTTTTGTACCTCTTGATCTAGATCTAAGACCAAGGATTGACCACCTCCAAGCTCTTTGCTCCTTGAACTCCTTGAGCCTAGCCTCCCTCCTTGCCTCCTCCACTTTGTTGAGAATGAGTGCTCCTAGGTCCTCTTCAAGTTTCCAAAGATATGAAAACCTCTAAAGATCCTCACCCACTTTGTAATGAGAAAGATGAAGGAATTAACCAAAGGGTGATAAGATGATTAGCTAGAATTCCCTTTGGTGGCCGGCCCTTTGAAGTTTTTAGAGAGAATGATTTTGTTTTCTTTTGTGTATGTTATGAATTACCTAACACACTCACACACACTTTCATTATATTATGTTCCTTTTATTTCTTAAAGAAACAAATCAACAATTGACTTACTTTCTCTCCCTTCTCATATGGCCGGCCTATTGTGTTTAATTTGGGCTTTGGGCTTTTAATTATTTCAAGTCATCCAATGCTTGAATAAAAGCCCAATGGGTTTTGGCCCAATGGGCCCGATTAAACCCGAACGTTTCTTTAAGCCCAAAACGATCTTTATCGCTTTTATGATTTCTTTAGACCTTCTAAATTAATCAAAACACTTAATTAATCCAATTAATTATTTCCTTCATCCATTAGTTACTCACTACAAGAGTGTATCGGTGAACAATCTTTTAGGTTCTAATTAGCAAGGCAGTGAGGTGATTGGCACCAATCCAATTGATTATCCAATCACTTAGTGATTTAAAACTTACTTTTAATTCACCTTCCTTTTAATGACTACATTTAATCATCTAGAAGAACTCACAAGCCATGAGTGACATCTAATCATATATCATGGCTACCCAAGCTAATGTAGAAGTTATTCGGAGAACCTATTCAGTTGGAATTACAATGTAATTCGATCCTTCTCTAAAACAATACTCTCAATCACATTACTAGGGTATGGATTTATAATGTCAAACCCCTAATGTGATTATTCCTTCTTATACGATTCATTTGAGACGTATAGGAACGCTTTCCTTTATTACGCTCGATACTTCGGCCGAAGATTCCCGAATCATATCTTAGAGTATTCATCCTCTCTTATCGAAGATTAGAGATTCCTTGTTGCGCATTCACTTGCCTTCATGGCTAAGTGGCTTAACCCCAACGATGCCTTGGACACTCTCGAATGGAATGACTTTAACATAATCAAAGATTAAGTACTTAACCACAAGACAACGAGATGCCTCAGGTCAAAGGATTACTTACATTATTCCAACCATTAGAGTTACTTGCTTGACATGTGAGTAGACCTCCATGCAAGTACTCTCGTTCGATTGTGTTCAGTGAACTCATTCCCTTAATGAGCACCTACATGCTTGTCTTAGTGTCGCTACACGAATGGGATGAGACTTTCCATCCTTCCAATTGAAGCGGACATAGTATGTACCAGTCTATGGATTGTCAGTATCCCTCCGACAATCCTTATGACCAGGAACCTTTTTGGACATGATGGTTATGAGAAGAAGGTCTCTGTAACCTAACATCATTAGGTTACTTCTTCCATCGATCCATTGTCCATGGATTCACTATTTAGGACATATTTCGTTCATTGAGATAGTCCCAATTAGTATCTTTGCCTTCCGATGTATAAGAGTCATATATATACATCAATTCATTGTCCTGAAAGGTTTCTTCCAAAGATTGACTTTCAGGGCATATTTCCAACAATCTCCCACTTGCACTAAAGTCAATCACTAGTGTATCTTATACATCCAACAATCTCCTTCTCTTATGCTCGTAGGTTAACTTGGTTATGTATTTAATCGCCTTTTATTTTAAAAGGGATTTACTTATCAAATGTTTCTAAAACATTTTGATGATGTCTCTTTCTTGTGTTCGAATACTTTGATGAGACCTTGATTCCATGGCTTGAGCTATCGCCCCATTACGTCGTAGTATCCTACTAACGACCTTATGGTTTGGATTCAATCATTGGTTCTAAAAGAACCCCTTCCATTCAAAACACCTTTTGAAGCAGTTTCTAAAACAATATATCGATATATATATTTCGTTTGTATACTTTATACAAACTTTGCTCCAACCTTGAGACCATTGTAGTACGATACTAACAATACATTCATATGATTAGTACTTCATCCATTATGAAGTTCCATTTGTTAAAATGGGTTATTTTCACTTTGGTTCGTAACCTAAGTGAATGCACGCTTCCAAAGTCCCACTTTGATGTTCCTTTCTTAAAGGCAATAATACTCTATCAGTTGCTTTGGTTCTGATCCTGGGATATAGTAATATCTTAAAGTGATAACCCATGGTCTTTCACTTTTGGATATCTACTCACAAGTCCATACATGTGTCCCTTTTGTGATTTTATGACACATATGAAAAAGATTTTCTATCATATAAGAAAATTTTATGATTTGAACCATGAGGTGACGAATTTGAATTGTCTTGTTGTTAAACTATATGTTGTGACTCATTTTGAAACTATTCCCTTTTGTTTCATCAACTTGTCCATATGCTTTGTTATTAGCTTGTTCTCGTAAAAGAGAATGATGGACAACTTCCAACATATAACCATTTTATGCTAGGTTGACGAAACCAACATTCAAAGACTATTCTTTAGAATGTTACACAACATAGATTTTTAACGTTTTGAAGAGCTTGAGTCTTTTAACAATTAAAATTTCAAACTCTTAATAATAGTCAAATACTATTATTATTCAGACAACTATAAACCAATCATATTCAAGTTTATATCCATTTTAACACCTCCCACTATTTCTTATGACTTTAATGAGAAATTATTTCATACATTCAAAAATGTATAAACGTGGAATGTACGAGTAGAGGACATTGTGTAGTAGTTTTAAAACCTTTCAAGCTCATCTGTTTCAACCTTCATTAAGTTGATGCCTTGTTATTAAGTGATTAAAATCTTTAAACCTTTTATAGATTTAGACACTTCTTTCTTGGTTTTAATCACTAACACACTTAACATTTTAAAACAATTTTAAGAATGCCCAATTAGTTGTTCAAAACTACTAATTGAATCAAGAGTGACCTTGATTATTGTGTTTTAAGTGATAACCCTAGAAAACGTTTTTCTTATTACTTATATCATTATAATGTGATATAAATCTTGTATCTCAACTAGGATACAACAAGACAATATTCAATTCATAACACTACTTTAAGGAAATAATATATTAGAAGGCATTCATCACATTACATTAATATGATAACACAAACATTCACAATGTTTTAACTTAAAAGGAATTAGCTCTAAACATTTAGAGACTTATTTAAGTACCTTCAAACATTTAGGCATTAATAGTGGTCTTCCATCATATGAAGCCACATAATAAGTTCTTAACATAATAAGAAAGTTTAAAGACAATCTTTAAATGCCTAAACAAACTTCCCAAGTAGTAAGCAAAATCATGGTGACCGAACCCTTCTTCACTCTTTTATTTGCTTGTTCCTCTTCTACTTAGCTCCTCCACCTATATACATTTATACAAGTGATTAGCACTTTATATCAAATATAAATATTTAGAAGATCTAACAATTAGAATTGAAGATGAGAACATAAACCATACCTTGTGGCTTGTCCTTAAGAGTTGCAAGGTAAAACTTGCAATTCCTCCTCCAATGCCCCTCCTTTCCACAGTGGTGGCAAGTCCCCTTGGGCTCCATTTCCTTTTTCTTTTTCTTCACTCCTCCTTTTGGCTTAGGAGTGGGAGACTTTATCTCCTTCCCCTTTCCTTTGCCATACGGCTTAGGATTGGAAGAGGATGGCTTGTTATAGGCTACTGCAACAGTCCCTACAACGTTCTCTTTCATAGTCTTCTCAGCAGTTACTAACATGTTTAGTAACTCAGAGAGAGTACTATCTATTTTATTCATATTGTAGTTCATTACGAACTGTGAGAATGAATCAGAAAGAGAAGCCAATATAAAGTCCTGGGCCAATTCCCCGTCAAGTGGAGTACCTAGGTTCTCCAGTTGTTCAATGAATCCTATCATCTTCAGTGCATGTTGATGCACTGGAGCCCCTTTGACCATCTTGGTCTTCACAAGTTCATAAACAGTGTTAAAGCGACGGTTGCGCGTCCCTTCACCATATAACTCCGTAAGATGGAGTATTATGGAAAATGCACTGTCCATGCCCTCGTGCTGTCTCTGTAGCTCCTCATTCATGGAGGCCAACAGATAGCACTTGGCTTGTGTATCATCCTCAACGTGCTTGTCATACTTAGCACGTTCATCCTCTGTGGCCTCAGGGCCAAGAGGTATGTCAGGAAGAGGCTTATCAAGTACGTAAATAATCTTCTCCAACGTTAGGAGAATCTTGACATTACGATACCATGATGGGAAATTGTGCCCCTCTAGGCAATGTTTGTCGAGTATTTTCGCGAATGTGCTTCCAACCATATCTAAATACATAAACAATAAAATAAATTAGTTTGATTGTTGTTTAAGTCACACGATTCGGGTCTTTAAACCGAATGACACCACCCACCATTTTTGGCAAATTCCATATCCCTCAAGATGGAATCCGGGAGATTTCAAAGAAAGCTCCTAGCAGGTTATAGGAGGCTCACTATTACCAAGCCCACCTCACGATGATACGATGTTGGCTAGCAAAAATAATAATGAGAGGGTACACTTACCCATTTACAACTCTTGTAATTACCCATCTAGTTTGGCCTCTAGAGAATGTTGCCTCACGATGATACGATGTTGGCATTATTGCACTTAGTTAAGTTATTCCCACCATGCTTAGTTCATGTAGGGGTTCAAGAATAACCTCACGATGATACGATGTTGGCTATCCTCGTTGCCTACACTTACCTCATCATATGTTCATGGACTCCTCCTGAGTGTAAGCATGCACTTTGTACTCCCCCATGATAGGGTGAAGCCGGTGTACAAGTCACAAACGATTGGAGCCCACCACGGTGGAAGGCCTACGAAGAAATGTTCAAAAACATCTCTCGTTTATCAACTTAATATTCGTTTGTTGAGGGATTTTAAGGTCTCATCAATTTTATTTATTTAAACATATTCAAATAAATTGTCCTATTACAACTACTAGTCCAAAGTTAATGAAATTAGTAGCATATGATATCCCCACTATTCGTTTTCATAAAACAAATCAATATCAAAACATTTTTCAAAATATTGGAGATATATATAACTACTAATTGAAATCATTATAGTTTAGTAGCGTATGATACTCCCACTATTTGTTTTGAGAAAAACAAATCAATATCAAAAACGAATTTTTCAAATATTGGAAGTAACTACTACTACTACGGGTTTTGCAATCCTTTGAAATTGGACTTTATAGTTATCTTAGGCTCTTGGATGACCATGGACTTATTGGGTTATTGCAACAACGAGCCAACATTGTTGAATAAGATCTCGGGGAGGTTGTGTCAATTTAATTACGTGCTTTTCAATCCAATTAAAACATTTTCATTGAGCCATTAGAAATGAAAGACAATCATTCATTGCTTATTAGGGCGTTGGACCCATTTAATCTTGAATCTCATGTCAAAACCCTCTTTTAGTTATGTCTCCTTACCAATAGTTAAAGAAACTCTAGTCTAGCACTAGAGGGAATCAACTAACTAAAAGAGATTAAGAAGTAATAAGAATTACAAACCGATTTGTACAAATTCCTACAAATTACATATACTAAGAGGGAGAGATAGATTAATGTCGAAACGTGACAAGGTCCAATTGAAACAGTAATTAAAACACATTCCCAAGGTTCAAACAATTTGATTTTAGCGCCTTATCTCATAGCTCAATTATCGTTTAAGGCATAAGTCCATAGTCACCCATTTACTAATTACTCAATCATATTAAATAATCAAATGGAATGCAACATATAAACAATTAGATTTAGTGCATATGGGCATAATTCAATGATGAGTTTAAACATTAAATAAAATTAAAATCAAACATTTCAATTTTTAAATAGTAGGGGTCTAAATGCAAATATGAAAAAGTTAGGGGTCAAACCATAAATACTAAAAGTAATACCAAACTTTTCATGATTACAAAAGGACCCTCAAGTGGGTAAACCATTGAGGATGGCCGGCCATATTAAGGGGAAGGTGGGTAGGTCTCACCCACCTTGCATTATTTCAACTTAAAGAAGAAAAAATCTTGTTTGCCACTTAGTTTTGTTTTAAGGACTTTAGGGAAAAGGGTGATGGAAATATATATCTAGACAATTCTAGGTATTAATTTAAATTTTGGTGTAGGCTATGGATGGTATGTACATCATCCATAACCACAAAACAATGCATGTAAAACCATTTTCACCAAAAACAAACCATGAACACCAAGAACAAAACCATGAACATATTTTCAAGATTTGTATGTTCTTGGTGATTTTTCAAACCCAAAAAACAAAAGTGACAAGATCACTACTTTCTAGCTTTCAAAGTGTGTGTGTGAGGTTCAAAACAAGACACAAACACTAACAAAAAATCCCCATTTAGCCGAATCCCCTTTGAGGAATAAAACCCCAAAATTTTTGTTTCTAAACCCTCTTTTCATTCATGCATCCAAAACAATTTTTGCATACATATCTTTCTCAACTATTGATACACCTTTTCAACATTTGAAAAAGACAAAAGATAAACATATTTTGAATGAAAAACAATTTAAACTCAAACTTCATTCATGCATCAAAAACACTTTTCTTGCATATCCTTTTTCAACTTTTGATTTACAATTTTTCAACACTTTGAAAAAACAAAAGATAAACATATTTTGAATGAAGCAATAATATGACATACATAAAATTAAAACCCATATGCATAAAATCTAAAAGGACACATCATACATAAACCTTTGGCTCTGATACCACTTGAAGGGAAAATATGAGATTTATGTGGGATTTCTAGTGACTAGCATGCATATACAATTCAAAATTTATATACGAAAGCAACGGAAGCATGTCATACATTTTATCAAAGCTATAGTCATGCAAATCCCCTTCAAGATGCATAGGTTTATATAAGATGCATCAAAAACAATTTATTGAAGAACAAAGTTTAGGAGTAGTTTTGTACCTCTTGATCTAGATCTAAGACCAAGGATTGACCACCTCCAAGCTCTTTGCTCCTTGAACTCCTTGAGCCTAGCCTCCCTCCTTGCCTCCTCCACTTTGTTGAGAATGAGTGCTCCTAGGTCCTCTTCAAGTTTCCAAAGATATGAAAACCTCTAAAGATCCTCACCCACTTTGTAATGAGAAAGATGAAGGAATTAACCAAAGGGTGATAAGATGATTAGCTAGAATTCCCTTTGGTGGCCGGCCCTTTGAAGTTTTTAGAGAGAATGATTTTGTTTTCTTTTGTGTATGTTATGAATTACCTAACACACTCACACACACTTTCATTATATTATGTTCCTTTTATTTCTTAAAGAAACAAATCAACAATTGACTTACTTTCTCTCCCTTCTCATATGGCCGGCCTATTGTGTTTAATTTGGGCTTTGGGCTTTTAATTATTTCAAGTCATCCAATGCTTGAATAAAAGCCCAATGGGTTTTGGCCCAATGGGCCCGATTAAACCCGAACGTTTCTTTAAGCCCAAAACGATCTTTATCGCTTTTATGATTTCTTTAGACTTTCTAAATTAATCAAAACACTTAATTAATCCAATTAATTATTTCCTTCATCCATTAGTTACTCACTACAAGAGTGTATCGGTGAACAATCTTTTAGGTTCTAATTAGCAAGGCAGTGAGGTGATTGGCACCAATCCAATTGATTATCCAATCACTTAGTGATTTAAAACTTACTTTTAATTCACCTTCCTTTTAATGACTACATTTAATCATCTAGAAGAACTCACAAGCCATGAGTGACATCTAATCATATATCATGGCTACCCAAGCTAATGTAGAAGTTATTCGGAGAACCTATTCAGTTGGAATTACAATGTAATTCGATCCTTCTCTAAAACAATACTCTCAATCACATTACTAGGGTATGGATTTATAATGTCAAACCCCTAATGTGATTATTCCTTCTTATACGATTCATTTGAGACGTATAGGAACGCTTTCCTTTATTACGCTCGATACTTCGGCCGAAGATTCCCGAATCATATCTTAGAGTATTCATCCTCTCTTATCGAAGATTAGAGATTCCTTGTTGCGCATTCACTTGCCTTCATGGCTAAGTGGCTTAACCCCAACGATGCCTTGGACACTCTCGAATGGAATGACTTTAACATAATCAAAGATTAAGTACTTAACCACAAGACAACGAGATGCCTCAGGTCAAAGGATTACTTACATTATTCCAACCATTAGAGTTACTTGCTTGACATGTGAGTAGACCTCCATGCAAGTACTCTCGTTCGATTGTGTTCAGTGAACTCATTCCCTTAATGAGCACCTACATGCTTGTCTTAGTGTCGCTACACGAATGGGATGAGACTTTCCATCCTTCCAATTGAAGCGGACATAGTATGTACCAGTCTATGGATTGTCAGTATCCCTCCGACAATCCTTATGACCAGGAACCTTTTTGGACATGATGGTTATGAGAAGAAGGTCTCTGTAACCTAACATCATTAGGTTACTTCTTCCATCGATCCATTGTCCATGGATTCACTATTTAGGACATATTTCGTTCATTGAGATAGTCCCAATTAGTATCTTTGCCTTCCGATGTATAAGAGTCATATATATACATCAATTCATTGTCCTGAAAGGTTTCTTCCAAAGATTGACTTTCAGGGCATATTTCCAACACAATCAAAATCGCATGACACGGTACATAAGGTAGCTTTATTTACAATGCCACTCAAGCTCGGTGGCGGTGCTTCCAGTGACGATCGTAGTTCGAGAACTGAATTTGGAGGAGGGGTATAATTTGGGGTAATATATCGCATCCAATCTTGATGGAAATGGTCATTTGTTATGAAGGGATAGGGTTATGATAAAATGGAACATTACAAGGGGTTGATTGAGTAATCGGTAGGTTTCTAGCTTGCCATCATCAAAATCATAACCATTTTCTGGGGAATATGAGAGGATTACCAGCACAGTTAACAAACATTTTGGAAAAAAGAAGAAGAGGGGATTTGCAATTTACTTAGTTTGGGTAGTTATGGTTATCCCTTTGATTGACAAACTAATTAGTCTAATCTGGCTGCTACAAATCCCTACGATTGAGAGAAACAAAGGGAGCAAATTCTGAATCTTATATACAATGTTAAGGCACACGTTTTTATAGGAAATGGTCAGTAAATGTGTCAGTTTTGTGTGTCTAAATAGTAAATAGTATTGAATTGATTAATAAGAAACCATTTGAACATAGTTAAGGACACACAATCTGTGAGAAAAACATAATAGTACATACACTAACAACCGATAAAAAAATGTAATAAGTGCTACAATAGTTAAGAATTAGTTTATGCGGTTTGATTCGGGTTAGGTGGATTTTCATGTAAGTCAAACTTACCAAACAAGTTATTACAATTAGGTTCAGTCTGGTCCACAATTGCACTCTTTTAGGGTTCATTCAAACAATGGCGTGGGAATTTTGCTAGTTTTGTTTTTAATCAAATAAAGCTTATGGTTGAAGTTTATATTAGGATTATGTTTGTATAGGGTTCAAATCTTACCATGAACAAATGTGGTGCCCAAATATCTTGGGCCGGGTAGAGTCCGGGCTAGCCAGGCCCATTTGTTTTCTTTTTATATTTAATTTACTGTTCTGCCACCTTTCTTCTCTTCTTTTTTTTTTCCCCAAAATTGCGGTTCTGCCATCTCAATCAACTTTCTTTGTTGGTCTTTGTTCCAGTAAAAACCTCACTAGGGTTTCTCGGTGAAGAGTTAACCCTAATTCCCCAATTCCAATGGCGGATGACCGGGACGAGCTCAGCGATTACACATCGGAAGACGAAGGCACCGAGGATTACAAGAAGGGAGGCTACCACGCCGTCTCTATTGGGGACTCCTTCAAGAATGGCTGCTATGTGGTGCAGAGCAAGCTCGGGTGGGGCCACTTCTCCACCGTCTGGCTTGCGTGGGACACAAAGAGCTCGGTATGTATCTGTCTTGTTGTGAAGAATGCTGCTTGTTTGGATACTGAGAAACTGAGGGAAAATGAAAAGAGTAGAGGAATTGAAATGTTGTGTTCTGTACGATTCTTTGGGAATTTAGGGTTTAGGCAATGAAAAGAGGCATAGTTTTTTGATGAATCCAATTAATTGATAGCGAACCAATTCGGTAATTGTGAGAATGAAAAGAAAATTTTGAATGTAATTTGCAAGAGGAGTAGAAGAACACAAATAAAAAAAATATTAGGGAATGGCTCAAATTCTCAGATTATATTGGTTGGCTTATACAAATAGAGAAAAGAGTTGGGCGTAGTTGAGTAAGGATCTCGTTTTCTGAATAAATTTATTGCATTGGTTACTCTTTAGTAATTTGAGCTAGTTTCTTGTTACAGTTACTTTATCTTAGTTGTTTTATTAGCATTTGGATTGAAGATTCTCTATCTTTCCTGTTGTGTGTGCGGATTTTTTTATGCATGTGTACGAAAGTAATTGAGTACCCATTCTATAATCTCATTGTTCAAACCTTTAACAACATGAGAAATTCATTGTTTGCAGCGTTATGTAGCTTTGAAGATTCAAAAGAGTTCTCGTTATTACACTGAAGCTGCGATGGACGAAATAAAGATTCTCAAACAGATTGCCGAGGGAGACCCTGGCAATAAGAAGTGTGTTGTGAAGCTTTTGGATCACTTCAAGCATTCAGGCCCAAATGGACAGCACGTCTGTTTGGTTTTTGAGTACCTGGGGGATAACCTCCTGACCCTTATTAAGTATAATGACTACCGAGGGGCTCCACTGCACATGGTCAAAGAAATTTGTTTCCATATATTAGTGGGTTTGGATTATTTACATAGTCAACTTTCAATAATACACACTGATCTAAAGCCAGAGAATGTTTTGCTTTCGTCAATGATTGATCCATCTAAAGATCCTAGGAAATCAGGTGCTCCTCTCATCCTTCCAACCAGCAAAGATAAAAATGTGCCCGTCTCTGGGGCTTCTAAAGACATTAAGAAGTTAAACGGAGATCTCACCAAAAACCAGAAAAAGAAGATCCGTAAAAAGGCTAAAAAGGCAACTCAAGGTTGTGAAGGAAGGGAAATTTCGAAGGATATGGAGGCAGATTCCACAACAGTTGATGCGGAAGATTCTATTAATGAAGTACAATCAAATGGGGTTTCTGTTCAAGAACAAGTGAAGGATTCTGGGGTTAGTAATGAATCAGTAAAGGGTGAAGAAAAGGAAGAAACTCAAGAAGCAAAAGCAAGCCGTTCTGCAAGGCAGAAGTTATTCACAGAAGCTGACCTTAAATGCAAATTGGTTGATTTTGGAAATGCTTGTTGGACATATAAGCAGTTTACTAGTGATATTCAGACAAGGCAGTACAGATGTCCAGAAGTTATTCTTGGAGCGAAATACTCAACTCCAGCAGATTTATGGTCCTTTGCTTGTGTTTGTTTTGAGCTAGCCACTGGTGACGTTCTTTTTGATCCACACAGCGGTGACAATTATGATCGGGATGAGGTATGCGAAATTCTTGATTTCTTCCTCTGAAATTGCTGAAGATTTTTGTTAGATTTTTAAAGCTTTGCCGCTTTTGAAGTACTGCACTGTCTGATTTTCCAAATAGGATATTTTTACAGATACTGAGAATTCACCAAAATATTTCTTTCCATGGACAGCCACCTAGATAGATCATAGAACATGTATATTTTCTTCGTTCAGGCAACAATTCAAATATTAAAACGTACACCTTATGGTGGACCATTTTGTATGTTCTATCGTTATGCGGTCATTATTGTTCCCCACCCCCTAAATTGTCTTATCTGATGCACTTAACACTTTAAAGGGGCCATTGTAGTTGCAAATTTGTAAATTTCGATATCATCATAAGCATCATCTAACCAGTATAATTCAGCAAATATTACAGAGTTAATTTTTTGCCTGAGACATTACTGGATTTGCTTGAATAGGGTATTGAGCTAATTGATGATAGAGTGACGGGAGTAGACTGCACACTTCGAATTTCAAGGAAGTTTACGATGTATTTGAAAAACTAGGTGTTAGATATATTGTATTCCTTTAAGTAATTTAAGTTCCATATTGACTTTTAAATCTCATTTTTCAGGATCACCTGGCACTGATGATGGAACTTCTTGGAACAATTCCCCGTAAGGTAATACCATGATACTTTGCTCACTGAAAGAAGTGAAACTAATATGCAGTGCTTACGCTGCCACTTTGAAGAATCAAGAATGTGAGCTTATACTGTTTCACAATAAATCTGGTTAAATAAGGGTATTCATAAATGTTTCTTTTGCAGACTGCATTAGGTGGCAAGTATTCCCGGGACTTCTTTAACCGGTATGGGGATTTGAAGCATATTCGACGTTTGCGTTTCTGGCCTCTTAATAAGGTGCTAACAGAGAAGTACGCATTCAGCGAGCAAGATGCAAATGACATGGCAGAGTTTCTAGTTCCCATACTTGATTTTGTGCCTGAAAAGAGGCCAACAGCTGCACAATGCCTCAGTCATTCATGGTTCAGTGCAGGTCCTCGACTCCTTGAGCCTTCCGTGGCTGGTGTGCAACCTCAGGCGTCCAACGGGAGTATTTCTAAGAAGGTGGAGAAGGATGAGAGGGAAGCAATGGAGGTGGGAATGGGGAATATAGCCATTGATGAATCTTCAAAACCTGTTAAAGAATCCCAAAGTGCACTAAATTCATCACAACAGGCATGATCAGTTGGTTCAGGTGTTTTTCTTTTCCATGTTTTATGCAATTTGTTTTGTTCTTTTACCATAGAGCTGTGTTTTTCTCTTCTTCCTTTTCCTTCTTTCCTTTTTTGTCCAAAGCATTGAGCTTTGTTGGTTTTCCATATTCATTTGTTAATCCATTTCGTGTTTCGGGGATGCGACTTTGATTGGTGCTTACCAGTAGTCTGCTCTAGTATCGTTCTCAATCGTGATCAAATTTCGAAGCACATCTTGTCTTTGATTACAAACAGTCTTATCAAATATTTCGTTATATCCAATTTTACGGTTCTATGGAAGGTATATGTATCAAACTTTCACTAGACTAGGTTTCGTTTAAAGATTGATGTTTGTAATTTGTGAATATATCGTTCCTTTGGGTGTACATTCTTTGTTTCTTACTTCTGTAAGGCGTGGGCAGTGGGCACTTACACAATCCAGCATCCAGCTTGGCCAAAATATTACAGGGCCATAAACACTAATCACCGCTACTCGTTGCGTATACTAGAGCTAAGCCTAACGGATTCAACTCGCGTTACCAGCAGCAGTGATGACATAATTGAAATACAGTACAATCGTATCATTGTGTTTGGCAGCTGAATGTAACATCACCTCCGAAATCACCTGTAAAATTAACGAGGTGCGATTAAGTTTCCAGAACACAAACGGGATTAACGAAACGAAAGAGAGCATTGAAATTTTTACCTATACCTGAATCACTTTACATTTACAATATTTTCCGTGTCCTGAGATAAGAGTAGACAAGAAAAAGCCGACGACGGCGCCAACAAGTATCCCTGCTGTTGTAAACCAAAATGCGAACTGCACCAAATTAAGCAATAAGTAATGGCCAAGGCCAAGTTGTAGTAACCCGGAAGAAAAGGGGAATTCGTGGAATTTTACGTACCACATGTTCTTCAAGGTAGGACCTCAAGTTCATGCCAAATATACCTGAAATTAGAAGGAAATGAGACTCCTGAGAATTTCCTATGGGGTAGGGTTATGTAGTAAGTTTTGCACAAGGACAGACTGGAAACGTATAGAATCGCACCGGAACCCATTGGAACATTTGTACCAACACAATGCCCAAACTTATATCCAGAAGCATTACACATATAACTAATACAGGTAAGAGATAGGGTTTGTAGCAGGTTCAGGACACACCTGCAACCAGAGCGCCAAGTGCCACACAAAACGTCCCAACCTGGAGTAGTAATTCCACTCTGCTAACCTCAAGCCTCCGAGAACTGATAAATGAAATCAGTTAAAATTGGCATTAGATAATTGAAAAGCACCCAGTGTGGCCTTTAAGCATCCAATACAATTCAATTCCAGTTTGAGTATGAGAGTGCAAACAGAACACGAAATAATAGGGAATTTTTCGGTTTCAGGATTATATATGAAACTTTTAACTAATACTAATTCAGCTCAAGGTGAGGTTGTATGGTGTGCGGAATGGGGCTGCAGCTATTTGTTTCTTGTCTGCATTTATGTTTGCCTCTCTATGAGCAGGATGGGGCTTGCGTGGAAGAGGATGCTGATCTATATACGTTGTTTGCCCAGTTTTCTAACAGCTTAAACATTTTACATTCTGTGGATTTCGCGGTTGTCAAACAACAAGATCAATAAATATTTCGCATCCAGGAGGAATGTCTAGAGCTATAAACAAATAAAAAACAGAAAAAACATTCAGACCTCAAATTGACAGCTATAGAATCTTCCATTTCTTTAGCAGAATCGAGAAGCCTTTCAGCCTGGCCATGACAAGATTCACACCTGCAAATGCATCAAACACTAAGTTCAACTCCACGGTGAACATCATAGCACAGGTTTCAAACATGCTGCGTTTCAGTGGTACTATAGCATAGGGAAAAAATGCATCACTATCCATTCGTGCTAACATTAGGGGTGAAGGGGAACCTACCGTTGAAGATAATTTTCCAAGAGCATCTCAATTTCTTCCTCCTCTTCTGTATATAACAAAACCAAACCAAAGATACACACTCATTGACTCAATTTGCAACTTATACATTGCTCAAGTAAATTACAGCACTAAAACTAACCTTCAGCAATCTGCTTCTCTAAAGGAACAGAACATTCCATGTCATCATTTATCTTCTTGAGTGTACAATTTCTCCCCATAATGCATATACGGCGTATTTCATGTGGATCCTCTAACAGATCAAAGAGCACTTGCCTGAAAGCTCCTGCCCTCGAACCCAATTCAACCTTTCATCAACAAAGGACAGGTAACCAGATTAATAATGATGTTTGTCAATGCCCCTGACACGGGTTTACCATTAAGCCAAAATGATCAACTATACCAAGGTTTGCTTGCTAATACGAAGCTCTTCCAGTATGTCAGCAGTTAACCGGTTCGGCAAAACACTAAGTAACTTTTGAACCTGAAGCCAGTTGAAGGAGATTAAACAGTGATTTCACTTGAACCACAGCATTTGAAAAAACAAATATTTAGCTCTAAGGCAGATATTTAATTTACTGATTTTTTCATGACGGTTGCAAGCTACTAATTTTTTCATGACAGTTGCAAGCTAGAACATAGAGGATATATTTAGCTCTAAGGCAGATATCTGCTGAGAGAACCTAAAGAGAACCTTAGGAAAAAAAAATATATATTAAAATACTCACTATGTGCCCATACTCACACGAGGTTCTAAATACATTAGTCTTTGTTCTAAACGCTGTATTCTTGAGAGCAATGCTGCTTCAACAACCTGAAAGTACCACAAACACAAAATATGTTCGGCACTCTGATAAATTGAGAATCAGAAGCTTAATAGGTGAAAAGATTAGGAAGTATATGCATGAAAAGGAATATGAATCATATAAACGCAAAGAAAGCCCTCAAGTTTACACAAAGTATAGAAAGCCCCCCTATTCTTAATGACAATATGCCAATGACTTGTCTTGGTTAATCCAAACATCTGCGCAGAAGAGGCATATGCATGACAAATAAGGTCACTTTTTACCTCTTGCCAACCTTTTCGGAACATGAATATTAGTAACACAGAAATCGGCCCTTGATGTAAGCCTTGTTATTGAAAACCTACAGCTTGTTCTAAGTTATTGAGAAAGGAGATACAGTGAAACATTAAACTCAAACAGTGTATCCTCCTTTTGAAATTTGATATAATCCAAAGCAATCACACCTAAGCCATAACGGAAAGTTGTATATCTTTAATCTCAGTTCAGTTGTTATTGAAATTGTATTTTATGTAGTTCACTGCATGCCGCAAGCTTGTTAAAGTGTGTACATATTTGTGCGTGTTTGTATTTTCTTTCAAAAAGGATAGGATCAAAAACGGAGAAATTTCCCCTTTTGGATTTCTGGGAAGAATTAGAAGCATGACAGAGAGAATTTCCAAGAATGTTCATTGCATTTCTCACCAATGAGCTAATGAGCTCTCAGCAGGTTACATAGGAGAGGAATCTCACTCTCTCTCATTTGAACAATCTCAGCCTTACATTTGATCTGCCTATAAGTTAGATTCTTATTTCTTATAGGAATTTTCAGGTAAGGGTATCCAACTTACAAAATACCACATCAAGAACTAATATATCCTTGAAGTCAGTCATAAAATAAAGAACGGTACTAGGATTAAAACTTATATATTTGGCCCTCCAATTCAATGCAAATGGCAGCCATATTAAAAAACTGCAATAAGGCAAACTAGAAACCTTTTTCAAATCCTCCAGAACTGAACCCTTATAATTGAAGAAAATTAAAAGGGTAGCATTTCTTGGAATCATCTTTGTGTAAGGTTTCTACATGCAGACCTTTTGCAAATTTGTAACACACACTAATAAATCTGAAATTCCAAAGCAAAAACAGTGATTAGCATGAAGCAAGATAGGAATCGCGACAAGAATGCTAACCTCGAGCTCAAATGGCATAGATGGTCCTCCATTCATATTTTTGGGGTTTAGTCGAGGCAACAATGCTTCTATGAAAGCTCTGCCTCCTGTTCTGCACATGCAAAATTTCCAGTAGTATTATGCTTTGAACTCGATAAGGCAAAACTAGAAGTCAATGCAATATCTTGTTCTGCTCTCTCACTTGTTGTAGTCAAATATAAGGACACGCTCTTGCATTGCAATTGCGCGTAATGAGCCTAGATTCAACAGAATAGCATGCTCCCGGACCTAAGAGACGGATCAAAAGAAGCTCGTAAGTATGATAAATTTCCGCCATTTAAAAAGAATTAGTTGTCTATGATTCTTGCTTACCAAAATTTAAATATTTATACAGGTAAGAACACACACAAAAGCATTACAATTTGCAGGAACTAGCATGAAATACCAAAAATGGAAGCTGGAATCATACCAGCAACGAAGGCATCGAATTTGTGAGAAACAATGAAGGATCAACACTCCGAATGTCACGCGGACGAAGACCTGAGGATGAAAATTAACACCCGTAACCCGGAAACAGCACTAGAATTAACCCACATCATGTTGTTAGCAGTTTAATTTCAAAGAGCAGTATAAAAGTAAATAGCTTTATTACAAAATTAATAAAAAGCGTCGTATGATTTTTTTTTTTTTTTTTAAATAAACGATATTTATACGTTCTTTCACGCAATAATCTGGTTTAAATTTGCAAACTCACCGCTTGACTTCAGCAGCTGACGCCTGTTTATTTTTCTAACAGATACCGTCCCATTAGAATTCACTTCTTCCACCTATAAATTAATTAAATAATCTTATTGGTTAATCATATGGATTAATACATTAATCACATTCTTGAATTGCACTTAAACAGATTACAAAACTGACTTGCAACAGACCTCGTAGACCGGCTCGCGAATTCCGAGCAAAGAATCACCGGCAGACGACATCGCAACCCTACCCGAACCACCACTCTTCGCCGCCGCCGTCGTCTTTCGATGTCGGCTGTTGACCAGAACTTCGTCGTGGGGTCTAGCTTCGTCATCGGAGATGGTTTCGGGGTCACTGTACCGGTCCTCCTCAGTGGCCGATCTAAAGCACTTGGGTCTCGGCGAGACCGAGACGGAGAGCTTGACCGGAATCGGAGAGACGAGAGAGGCCTCGGCCTTTCGCGATTGGGAGTAGAAGAGCTGAGCGGAGTGGGGCGAGGAATGGAGTGGGAGCTGGAGGAGGTACGGCCATGGAGTCAGAGCCATTGCAGAGTCGCAAAGCTCTGGCTGCGATCATGTAGGGTGGAGGATTTGGGTAATATCTGTAACGTGCAATTGGATTTCTGCAGATATTTTTAAATTATATTCTCACTGAGTTATTTTATTATTACCGTTAGCATTCTGTTTTTCTGGTTGGAAAATGAATTAGAGGCGGCTTCAGGTGCGGCTCGGTGAAACGGCTTCAGGTCGTGGCTCGGCTCGAGGCAGCTCGGCTCAACGTTTAGTGTAATTCTACGTATGTACCTCGTCTGAACCTCTGTCCAGTGGTGAGATATTGTACCAATTTCAGACTCAGTTTCTCTTCCAACGAATTTCAGCATGATTTCTTAGGAACAATTTATTCCACAAATTGTGATGAATGAGAACACCGACGATGTAAACGATTGAAGGATGACTGTATTGATTAAATATTTCATTCATGATATTCTGAAATTCATTTGGTGCATTCTAAGACCGATGATATTACATTCATTCATAATGACCAAAAGAACTGACAAATGCTATTTTGTATTTATCATCCTCATGAATTTGAATTTGCCAAAATTCAGACTTCACGTCGAATTTTGAGAATATTACTGCTTGATTGAGTCTCTTAATTAAATCTCTTTTGTTAGGAATTGGATGCCGTATCAATTCCAAGACTTCATTAAGAGGTTTGTAATTAATGACTAACATAGGTGTTCTCTTCTATTAAGAGGTTTTCTGGACATAGAAAGCAGGGCAGGACCAGGGTGATTTACTCTTTCTGATTATTCCTTTATTGAGAAGTTCTTCAATTTTTGTTTTGCAAAATTCCATAACTTATTGACTCATTTGAATTGGCCTGGCTTTTGTTGGTATTTTCTTTTCATTAAACTCCTTATTGTAAGGAAGTTTAACGATGTGTTGTTTTCTGTGCCAAAAAGCGTTGGGAATGTCAGAACAAATTTCATTAACAAGTTTCTTTTGAAAGTTGTCAATGTTTTTGTAATAAAGATTTGTTTGTTAATTGTTCTTCAATTCTTTTGTAATTAATTTATTCTTTTAAGAAATTAATTTGTTGTGATTTTTTGGTAACTAGATTGATGGTTTTTGAAATACTATCTTTTTGTAGTGGTCATAATTTTTTGGAATCTATTTCCGTGCAGAACTCAAATGTGATTTTTTTTGTCCTAACATTTTGTGGTTATGCAATTGTGGTGAACTTTGAAAATATATAATAGAGCTATGAAGGGTAGCCCTAAGATGACTGGGTCTAATATGTTTTTTATCAGAACAAATGGTGTTTTAAAGCAAACATTGTTTTGACAAACATGTACCTTTGGAAATTTCTTATTTTAATTGCATTGGTGACTGATTTGCTACACTAAGGATTTCCATTGATTTATGGAAATATTTAGTAGGAATTAAACTTTCCTTAATACAATTTAAATTTGCACCTGAATCGATTAAGGCAATTATTTATAACTGGAAATCTTCAATTATTATTTTTACTTTAGAATACCATTTCTGGATTTTGATCTTTTGTAGTAATCCTAATACTAAGTTTTGTGTTGGATTATTTAGGGACTTGGATTCTCATTATTGATCAGATGAAGATTATTTTGTTCTTCATCTGATGGTGATTGAATGCTTCTAATTCTAAGAAATTCTCGTGTTTGAATGCTTCTAAGATGTGAACGAATTTCTAGGTTTTCTGATTTTAGAAACTTAATTTCTTCTTTGATCCTATTGACTTCTCTTTATAAATCATTGACTGTAATTCCTTTCTTAGTTTTACTAAACCTTTCCAGGGTTGTACTAAGATAAATTTTTGGGGTTACTTGTGGTTGACTAGTACTGGCATGTTCTTGGGAGACTAACTTTTTAAGCTTTTTTAAGTAAAATGTTTTTTAACTCAGGGTCATCTATTTTACTGATTAACTCGATAAGAAGATCTTCTTGTTCTTCTTGTTTATTAAGGACATAAATTTTCTTACAGCAAGTATCCGTGCATCCTATCTTGATGTCAGGGATGAAAGGCTACTTGAGGAGTAGTGGAAGAAGACGAATTAGACTCTAAACCATCTTTGGATTGACTATGGTCCGTGTCTCTTAATTCTAAGACTTCGATTAACTGAGCTTTCTTTTCTTCAAAGATTTTTAGCTGGTTGATTGTTTTCTTGACTCTACATTTGTTTGCGTAGTGACCAAATTTGCCACACTTGTAGCAATTTCCTTTTTGTTCTTGGTTTTTAGAGTGGAATTTTCCTGAGGGCTTCCTCTTCCACTTCTTGTTGGACTTGGGTTTCTCGAAAAAATTGTTTGTTTCAAAATTCTTATTTTTGAATTTGTATTTGTTGTATTTGGGGTGTCTCTTACTTGGGTACCTATTGTCGGGTTCTGATGTATTCTTTTTGTTGGATGAGCAATAGGGGGTAATCCATATTGCTTGCAATATGTTCCTAACTCATATTTGGCTATTGACTTGTCTTTTTTGACTTGTTTTGTAATTTTCCTATCAATATACATTTTTAATCCTTCCTTCTGGATAATAATAATAATATTTCCATAAGTAAGGGTATTATATGGTATGATACCTTCTTTGACTAAAACTTGTCTGATTTTATGGGCAAACAAGTTTGGCAAACCATTAATAAATTTTTTTTTCTTTCCAAAATGGTTGATTACTGTCTTCTCTAAGCATGACTCTAGACATAAAAACATCTTTGTACCATCTAAAATTGATTAGGGTTGGACATCTTAAATTACTAAGTTGGTCATGAATTCTTAAGGTGACATTACTAGATGTTCCTATGAAGTGTTCTATGATTGTGAAAAGTAACGTGTTGACTGCGTCTAGAACTTCCCTTCCGGTCTGTTCATCGAAAATATGTGTTCCTTCATCTCTTTTGACTGCATTTCTAATTTCGTTTTTGGATTGTTCAGTGAGATGCTTTTCCCACCAAGAAGGAGCATTCCTGTAAATCCAGTGACCAAAAGGTCGCCAACTTAGGCTTGACTAAGATTATGGTTGGTAATATAACTATTAGCAATCCTGGAGATGTGTTGTAATTTGTTCAGAAATTCTTGTTCTGATAATCCATCTATGTTCTATTCATAGAGTTTATCAGCTTAGACTGAGAATTGGTTCTGGATGTTTCTTTCCTCAAATTTAATATTCAGAGGTGTTTGTCTTGGATACCAATTCTTGGTAAGAGTTGTTGGATTGACTTTTTATTTGTGATTCGTTTTAGTTCAAGGTTATGAAAAGCTTCTTCTACTTTTCTGATCGAATTTGTTTCACTCTCGTCTTCTGAATCCCATATTACAGAAGTTGTTTCTGGTTAAGATTCATCTGGACGTTGTAAGACATTGACTGTTTGAACTCTTGTAACATTTGATTCTTTTTTTTTTTCTTTTTTTTTTAACTAGTGGAGATTGTCTTTAAAGCTGTTGTGCTAGACAAGGCTTATGGGAAGTTGACTAAATGTTTCTCCTTAATTGTTGGTTTGGGATGTGAAAGTCTATCTATTTCTCTTTCTATTTTATCTAGCTGTTTTCCTATGGTGTGTAGACTCTGATTTGTGAAATTGTTTTGTTCAATGACTGGCTTAACTCCTGTATCTTCTTTGGGAAGTTTGAAAGGAGTGGCTGGTATATGTGTGTTTGCGGTCGTAATTAAAATTATTTCTTGTGGTGGGCAACTAGAAGAGACTATGGTTTTATCTTCTTTGACCCAATTTTCTTTGCTAATGACTTTTAACTTCTTTTCAGACTTGTTATATTTCTCAACAAAATCGAAGAAAAATACTTTAAATATGTGTTTTTTCATGAAATTCGTCCATTTATTGTAAACGTCCAATTTGTGTTCTTTTGTATATTTTTCCCTAAAGGTATTTCTTCTGGGAATATTTTCCGTTGCTTCGATGTCATCATTGAGTCCCTTTCATTGAATTTTGAATGGTTTGTTTAGGACTAGTTATTGGTGGTTGACTTGACTTGCTTCGAAATCAGATTCCGTTGGGGAGGTTTGTTCTTCTTGGTTATGGGTGTTAGTTTGGTATCATGAGTGTGTAACCTGAGAGGTTGTTTCTACTAAATTTAACTTCATGTTGATTAAATCATTAATTAATTCTTGATGGGTGACTACTGAGCTAGTTTCTACTGATTTTAATTTCTTATTGACTGGGGAATTTATTAAATCTTGATCTCGATCCACCATGTTGGCTGATGTGGATCCAGAAAAAGAATTCCTAACTGGTTCTCTAAACTTGTATGCTTACTGGTTTACTTTCATTGATCAAACACCAATTTGAATGTAGACCAATATCTGACCATTTGATAGTTCTGGGTATTTTGATGTTGGCATTCTCTTAATTGCTTTGTATCAAGAGTGTGTGATCTCTATGACTTTTAACTACGGCTTGGAAATTCATATTTGTTCCTGTGACCTTGTAATAAACTCGATTAAGGCTAATGGTTAAACTCCTTCAAGGACTTGATACCCTAAAGTTTTGATGTTTAATGTGAGTGCTTTCAGCATGTGAGGATTTGAAATGCTTATTGTGAGATCTGGGAAACAATCAAAATGAA
This sequence comes from Pyrus x bretschneideri, assembly GCF_019419815.1. Classification (NCBI taxonomy): domain Eukaryota; kingdom Viridiplantae; phylum Streptophyta; class Magnoliopsida; order Rosales; family Rosaceae; genus Pyrus; species Pyrus x bretschneideri. Next base: position 3,100,177 of record NW_025999787.1, on the reverse strand, counting down.
TTGGCCCCATTATAAAGGCTTGACTCGATCATTCCAAGAATGCTATCACTGAAGTTAGTGAATCTTGCATCTCGGAGACATAACAAAATAAAGGTATTAAGGCATCTTCTTGTTAAAGGTTTTACTGTGATCTGAACTAAACCTATGTGAATGTAATTGTGACCATCTTTTCTATGAGCATTGATTTGTTTTGGTGTAAATAATTGACAAGTCTCATGTTCTTTATTGAGAGCATAAGCTTTCTTGACTGTTTTAACATGATGTTCACTTCTGAAAGAAACTACTGACCATTTTTTTTTTTTTTTTTGTAAATATTTTTACTAGATATTTTAGGGATGTTCCAATCTCCAAATCAATGCTTTCATCTGTTTGAAATTCTAACTTTTGTTTCTCATTTACCATGTTTGGAATCTTACTCAAAGTGGACCTGGAGTTAATGCTGGTAGTTGAACTAGATCTAAATAATCTACTCATTGTTCAACATGCAAGTTCTCTAATTACAGAAATCTTACCAGTTTTACTTTCTCCGCGTGTTTGCTAAACTCTCTCTCCGCTCATGCCAATCCTATGGACTCATTGTTTGGAACACGACTTACTGTTTGGTTTGAGAGTAAACAATCCTACTCAGAAAGTTAACATATAAGGTAAACTGTAACTAAAAAGTTGAAATGTGAACAATATGAATAGACTATAAAGATGATAACTTAATTACCACTCACTTGGCTCTGATACCAAATGGGGCAGAAGTGGGAGCAAATGAGGTTCATATGTAGGATTAAACAAAGTATGGAATCGATTGTGATAGATGAATAAAAAGAAATGTATGATTAACTGATCTGTGTTGACCTTGAACTTGAGATATTCGTTGAATTAACTGTGAGTAAGAATTCTATGCCAATTGAAATTAATTGTTATGAAAATATTCATAATGAAAATAATGATGCAAATATAATTTGAAAATAAGTTTTATTGCAAAACTTACACTGGAACTTACAATTGATTTACTGACGATTGAGAAAGCAAATAAGAAAATGACTAATGAAAAGGATATTGGTGCACACATGCATCCTTGACATTTGAAAATTTCTTTGGATACAGTGTGAACCCAAAGAAAGTTTGATTTGTGGAAAATTAACTTGATTTCTCTTTCTCCGGAGTCATCTTCTTATAGACTTGGAAAAGAGACTTGGAAGATTGATTCCTTTACCGTTGAAGCACGAGATGGATGATGACTTGCTTTTACTGTTAATGAATAGTGAACTTGTTGGAACAATTGCTGCTTTTACTATGGAATGTGCTGGATTCTTTCAGCTTACTAAATTGCCTTGTCGGAATTATTGATGCGAATATTTCCTGAACGCTCCATATGGTGACTTGGAATGATGACTGAATTTTCACATGGTAATTGACATGGTGTTCACATAGTGACTTGACATGAAGACTATGTTCACATGGCTTCATGCAAATGGGTCTTGAAAATCCTGGTAGTTGGTCCATTTAGCTATTTGGCTATTTGGATCGACTGATTGCTGTGAGGATGCATCTGAAGATTCTGAGTCTGAAGCTTTTTCATGTTCAGAGTGGAGCATTGCTGCTTCTGCAAGTAATTGTTGAGCTAGGTCTTGGAGCTGGGCAGCTTTGTCCTTGCTCTTTGTTCTTGTTGTCTTGGGTGACTTGATTGTTCCTTTGAGGGATAAGGATGGACTAATGTCCGATAATGACTATGCTGGAATGATTAGCGGCAATGGCTTGGTTGGAATAACTGGAGGTGGAGTGATGGGAAATTCAGAGAGGACCTGACTGATAACCCTTTGTTGATTGAATTTATCCCACCACTTGACTCATTTTACTCTGTAGACTTCACTGGTAACAACTTCATAATTCCACTTTAAGATCTATAGGACTTTGTACTTGGCCATGAATATTGGTAGAAGTGTAATTCTGTAGTTGAATTTGCTTTTGTTAAATTTGGTTGGAAATTTATGGAGATTTTCTGCATAAGTTCTTCTGGTAGGAGAATGGTTGTTGGGCCATGGATTGACCACCATTTTGGGAACCATGCAGGAAACTTTAACTTAAATTTTTGCCAAAATTAATGAACCATGAATGACTGAAATCTTCTGTCTGATGAAGAAAGATATTAGTCCAAACATCAATATAATCAAAATAATTGTAGTGAATATTAGGTAACTGGATGTATTGGGTGTGAAGGGGTTTACTTTTGTAAAGAGGTATTCCCCAATCGAACCGCTCAGGACCTCGCATGAAGGGGGCCCCAAAATTTTTTTATGTATACTTATATCTTTACTTTACGGGGAAACTTGATATAAGTTCAATTTTTTGAGCCAATAGTAGGAATAATCCAATTTATTAAAATAAGTCCAATTTGTTATATTTAATTATCTAATTATCAATAGTTATTTGTTCAATGATAAGATTTATTATAAAAATCAAATTTCTTCCCAATTATCTCTTTGCTTATTTCTTTTTATTTATCTTTTTGTTATTTCTTGTTCTTCCTCCTACTTTAAACCCCATTTATAGATTTTATTTTTAATTTTAATAATCAACCTATATCACAGGTTAATTATATTTATCTACCTATATGACAGATTCTTTTTTTTTATAATCAACCTGTCACAGATTAATGTGTCTTGCTTGTAGGTATGTTATGTTTTTTTACCTTTTAATTAGGTTTCATATCTCACGTATAGGTATTATATACATTCATATATTTGTTACTTGAGTTAGGGTAGAATGTTTTGCAGATAAATTTATATTAGTATATTAGTTTTTTTGTTATAAGATATTAAATATATTCTTTTGGAGTTGGAAAATGCATAATATTAGAAGATTTTAATTGATTTTTAATATTTTTAGAAAATATAAAATGAGTATAAAAGAAATAAAAACATATAATTAGATAACTGGACTCACTCCTAAAAACACTCTACATTTTTGGACCTGGATCTAAAAGCCCCCTTTATTTATTTTGGTCAAACTAATATGTTTTAAGCCTGAAAAAGGGATATATAAAAAAAATTTACATTTTAGTTTTCTTGTGAAAATAATGTGTCGGAAAGGCCTCATTGTAGTTTCTCGTCCTAGGCCACCAAAAACTCAGAAACGACACTAACTAACTATATAACTTATTAATGCTATAGTTTTACTAAAAATAAATTTAAAATTGTATTTAGGGTTTTAGGGGTAGTTAAAGTCGTGAAGAATGTGGAAATGTATTGGGTTAGAAATATGATTCGAGTCCAAGAAGAAAAAAAAAATTAAAGTATACTTTCAAGATCTCCTTAAACAAAAGAGGAAGACTAGACTTTGAGGTTCTTACAAGAAAAATTACACACATATGGCAACCCTCTGAAAATTATGCATCAAAACATTTTTTGGTCAACATTTATAAAAAATTAAAGTAGACAATGTACACACACATGACCACCGATAAATAATGGATATGAAAAGATTTATTTAATTGTTCAAGATTTTATATGTCTAATGTCATGTCAAAGAATATTAAAAAGAACATTATATATGTCTAGTGGCATATATGAGACTAGAGAATTTTGGAACTTATACACATGAGGGTGGTTTCCAGGAAATTTACCGGACTGAGATTGTCAACTATGGCCGGAATAAAATTGAAAAGGATGTTTAACTTCTCCGTTGGTTCTTGGGAGGTTCTGGGAGTCGAGACTGGGTCTTGCACATGGTTGGAAAGATTTTCTCATGTCATTATTTTATCACGTTATAATTGTTAATTGAACGGACAATGCGTTTTTTGAATAGGTGACAAGTATTTATTCGAGATAACATTAATGAGACCAAAACTTAATTCCATGAGAAAGTTTTGGAGTAGTTGAGCATCTTTGCATGTGTAGTTGTCAAGAATTCTACATTATAATTGATATAATTAATCTCTCTTAAGCTTTTGGTTAATTTTGCTTCTAAACCTTATTTTCCTCTAATATATATACAACTTGAGAGGAACTTAATATCTCACCTCTCACCAACAACATAGCATGCTAGTGCAACCTGATAACCCAATGTTTCTTGGCTTCCTTTCCATCCTATTTTTCTCTCGCTTTATATCTACAAATCATGCATGCCACCAAACTTAGAAGAGCTCTCTCATGGCCTTCACCCTTGCTCTCTCTTCTCCTTCTCCTTTAAATTGGACTTCCATCAATTGTTGCTATTGGGAGGGTATCACTTGCAATCAAAATGGTTGGATCACCCATTTACACTTGCCCTTCAAGGGACTCAAGGAGGCATTCATCCCTCACTTAGAAATCTCACACATCTCACCTACATAAATCTCTCTCACAATTCACTTTATGGTTCAATTTCACTAGAAATAGGAGAAATTGGATTCTTCCCTTTCGTGAATCGTCTTGAGATCCTTGATTTGAGCTATAACATTCTTTCCAGTGAGCTCCCGTTTTCTCTATCATCTAGTAGTATCCAAGTGGTGGATTTTTCCACCAATCACTTCCATGGTGTTATTCCATCTTCATTCTTCCATCAAACTAGAAATTTGACTAGTTTCAATGTAAGCAATAACACATTCTCGGGTTCTATCAGATCCTCGATTTGTCTCCATTATTCTCCCTTGGTCAAGGTATTGGATTTTTCCTTCAATAAATTTAGTGGCAAAATTTCTCAAGGATTAGGGGAGTGTTCCAAAATGCAAGTTTTTCGTGCCGGTTACAATAACCTTTCAGGATTACTTCCAGAAGATATCTATAATGCTACTACCCTTGAAGAAATTGCATTACCCGTTAATTCGCTTTACGAATCCATTAGTGATAGAATTGTCAACCTCACCAATCTTGCAATCCTGAACCTCTACTATAACCACTTCAGTGGTGTGATGCCTTTCCATTTTGGGAAGCTTTCTAAGCTGAAATTCATCTTCCTTCATTTCAACTATCTTGAAGGTTCTCTATGCTACTTAAAGCTTATCTTTGGGGCTTAATTTTCTGATATCGTTCTTCTCACCAAGGAGAAAAATATAATGTACAAGAGTGATTTACAAGGAAAGAAATAAACATCAAATAACCTAATTACAATCTGATTATAAGGACTAAAAAAAAGGTAACTAAACTAATTACAAAAAGTCAACTCTCCGACACTCCCTATCAAGTTGGTGCATAAATGTCGTTCATGCCCAACTTGACAAGAGAGTTGTAGAACGCTTGACTTGCAATAGCTTTAGTTAAGATATCCGCTAATTGATCCTCTGACTTTACAAACGGGAATTGAATAATATTCCCATCCAACTTCTCCTTAATGAAGTGTCTGTCAACTTCCACGTGTTTTGTGCGATCATGTTGAATTGGGTTATGTGAGATATCGATAGCTGCTTTATTATCACAAATAAATCATGAGGCTGAATTCGAAGGATACCCAAGTTCACCAAGTAACCTCTGAAGCCATAATAGTTCATATACTCCTTTTGCCATACCCTTGTATTCGCCTCTGTACTTGATAAAGCAACCACTTTCTATTTCTTACTTCCTCAAGTCACTAAGTTTCCTCCCACAAATGTAAAGTGACCAGATGTGGACCGACGATCAGTAACGTTGCTTGCCCAATCTGCATCGGTGTAACCTTCTATTTGGCAATGATCATTCTTGGAAAACATGATACCTCTACCTGGTGAGGATTTCAGGTATTGTAGGATGCGTTCAACTGCACCCATATGTGCCTCACTCGGAGAATACATAAACTGATCGACAACACTTACTGCGTATGCAATATCAGGCCTGGTGTGAGATAAATGAATTAACCTCCCAACTAACCTTTGATAACAATCTCTGTTAGTGGGAACTTGATCAGGGTGCATGGCAAGATGGTGATTTTGGACTATAGGGGTGTCAGCCGGTTTACAATCAAGCATTTCGATTTCAGCTAACAAGTCAAGAACATATTTTCTTTGAGATAGAAATATACCCTGTTTAGATTGAGCTACTTCTATGCTCAAGAAATATTTCAATCCACCAAGATCTTTCATCTCGAACTCAGTTGCTAAGTAATCTTTCAGCCTTGAGATTTCCTCTTTATCATCACCTGTAACAATCATATCATCCACATAAATAATAAGTGCCGTCAATTTACCCATTCGACATTTCAAGAAAAGTGTATGATTGGAATTGCTCTGCCTGAACCTATACTTCCTTATAGCCGTCCGAAACCTACGAAACCATACCCGAGGTGATTGTTTTAATCCATACAATGCCTTATTCAACTTACACACTAGTCCAGGGTTATGAAACCGACGCATAACCAAGTGGAATATCCATATACATTTCTTCTTTAAGATTACCATGTAAGAAAGCATTTTTCACATCAAATTGCTGTAATGGCCAATCCAAGTTAGCCGCCAACGAAAGTAACACTCTTATCGTATTAATCTTTGCTACCGGAGCAAATGTTTCTGTATAATCAACACCATACGTCTAAGTGTATCCTTTGGCCACCAATCGTGCTTTGTATCGTTCAATCGACCCATCAGCTTTGTACTTGATGGCGTACACCCATCGACATCCCGCTCTCTTCTTTCCTCGGGGTAGCAGAACTAAATCCCATGTTTGATTTTTCTAAAGTGCATCCATTTTTCTTCCTCCATTGCCTTGGCCCATTGATCATCAGATAATGCCTCCTTCAATGAACTTGGTGTGCTATCATTGGATATTTGTTGTACAAAAACTTTGCCGGGTTTTGATAATTTATGTGATGGCACATAGTTGGCAATAGGATATTTAGAGCATTTTGTTGTTTCCGGTGAATATCGATTGGGTGGCTTTCCCCGATTGTGCCTGAAAGGTAACTGATAATTCGGAACATCGGATACATCAATAGGGATAGTAGATCTTACCTCAGGAATATTCTCTGGAGTATGGTCCTCTGGTGGTACTATATTTTGAGATAAGGAGGGAGTCGTATCAGTAGAAGTCTTAAGATTGGCAAGTGGCTGCACTGTTGCTGTGGGTAAGCACAGCACTGCAGTGCCTGCCGCTAGTTCTGTGAGCAGCGATGCTGCTTCTGTTGGCTAGGCTGGCAGTGCAGCCACTGCGAGCTCGGCTAATAGTGGCAACGGAAGATCAGTGGTAGCAGCAGCCATGGTCCAAACCTGCTCGTCTTGCAGTGTCTCCCCCTGAAGAGGAGGGTTGGAAGAAGCTGAAGAGTAATACATCTCAGACTCAGAAAAAGTAACATTCATGGTAATATACATCCGACATGAAGGAGGGTGGTAGCAACGGTACCCTTTCTGATGTAATCCATACCTTCATGAAAACACACCGGAGAGCACATGGGTTAAGTTTTGTCCATTGATTTTTATGTAGATGAACAAAGTCAACACATCCAAAAACTCGCGATGGGAGCACCAAAACGGATGGTAGAGGCACGAATGTAGCAAGAACTTGCAAAGGTGTAAGAAAATTCAATACTTTGGATGGCATACTGGTTGATAAGGTAAGTGACAGTCTGAAGAGAAACATCCCAAGAGGAGCGTGGAACATCCGCCCCAATCAATAGCGATCGAGCTGTTTCTAATATATGGCGATTTTTGCACTCAGCCACCCCATTCTGTTGAGGAGTCTGAGGATAAGTAGTCTCGTGGAGGATTCTGTGATTAGTTAAATAATGTGTAAAATCATTATTAACATATTCACCATCATTATTAGAATGCAAAATCCGGATTTTAGTAGAAAACTGTGTCTGAACCATGGTGTGGAATGTCTTAAATGCCAGCAACACATCACTTTTATGCTTAAGAAGGTATAACCATGTCATTCGTGTGCAATCATCTATGAACGTTACAAACCACTTAATACCAGATGAAGTAGTAATCGGAGATGGTCCCCAAACATCCGAATGAACAAGACCAAAAGGAATATCACTTTTATTAGAATTTAACGGATAAGAAACACGGTGACTCTTGGCAAGTACGCAAGTGTCACATTTAAAGTCTGAAACTGAACAACCAACAAATAAATCCGGAACCATATGCTGTAAATAACTAAAAGACGGATGACCCAAACGGTGATGCCATAACCATATCTGACACCGTTTGTGATCAACGACTCTTTGGGCGAGATTGACCTGTCCTGTACTGACATCATCCACAAAATAAAGATCCCCCCTCTTAGTACCACGACCAATTATCTCCTTTGTGAGAATATCCTGAATAAGACAAAACTTCGGATACAATAGTACACAACAATTCAATTGCTCAGTAGCTTAGCCAGGAGACATTAATTTATGCTTTAGTGAAGGTACAAGTAGTGTATGCGGCAAAGAGAGGGTAGGCGTGAGGCGTACAGTGCCAGCACCAGTTACCGGTGAGGTGACACCATTAACATTAGTAATATTTCGTCGAATGGAATAGTATCACAAGATAAATCAGTGGGGTCATAGGTCATATGATCTGTGGCACCAGAGTCAATAATCCAATCGGACTAAGTATCACAATTATTCATATTAAAAGCATAACCATAGTTACCTGAGGACTCTGGAGGCATGTCGGAAGAACTCGAAACAGGAGGATTCATGGTAGGGTCAGTTAGGGTAGTAGTGTTTAGGGTTGTAGTGTTTAGTATAGGGGTAGGATTGGTTAGGATGAAATTGTTTCCACCGTGGAGTGGTGGTAGGTTCTTCATGGGAGCGTCGAGTTTGCTTGAGGGAACAGGCAGAGCAGAAATCTTAGGATTTCTGCTCTGATACCATGCTAATTTGAGCTTATCTTTGGGGCTTAATTTTTTGATATCATTCTTCTCACCAAGGAGGAAAATATATAATGTACAAGAGTGATTTACAAGGAAAGAAATAAACATCAAATAACCTAATTACAATCTGATTATAAGGACTAAAAAAAATAGGTAACTAAACTAATTACAAAAAGTCAACTCTCCAACACTCTACCCCCATCTCTGATGAATTGCACCAATCTTTCAGAATTACTTTTGGGGGATAACAACTTGGAAGGAGACATCTCCACACTCAATTTCTCCAAACTTAGTAAACTTAGTAAGATTGACCTATGGAGTTACAACTTCACTGGCCCCTTTCCAGTAAGCCTTTATTCATGCAAGTCTCTTAAAGCAATTTGACTCAGCTTAAACGACACAGAGGGACAAATACAACCTGAGATTCTTTTCTTGAAATACTTGTCCTTCCTCTCGCTTAGTGGTAACAAATGGACCAACCTCATGGGGGCAATGAACATATTGATGCGTTGTGAAAGTCTCATATTCGTGACCTTTTCATATAGGTTTATAGGTGAGGAAATTCCAGCTGATGATGGCCTCGTTGATTTTGATGGATTCAAAAATCTTCAAATATTGTCTTTGAGTCGTTGTGAGCTCACTGGTCAAATACCATTTTGGTTATCTAAGCTCAAGAAGCTAGAGATCTTGAATTTGGATTTTAACAGAATCACAGTGTCAGTTCCTATTTGGTTAGGGACTCTTCCTAGGCTCTTTTACATAAATTTAGGGTCCAACCAAATTTCAGGTGAATTTCCGAAGGAACTTTGCAGACTAGCGATGTTGCTATATGAAGGAACTTCGGCTCAAGTGTATAAAAACTACCTTGAATTGCCTATCTTCGTCAAAATTCGCGATGATGCAAAAGCGTTACAGTACAACTATTTATATTTCTTCCCACCATCTATATACCTATACAACAATAGCATCAGTGGCAATATACCAACTGAAATTGGCCAACTGCGGCTTCTCCATAAGTTGGGCCTTGGCTTCAACAACTTCTCTGGAAGCATCCCAGACCAAATATCCAACCTCAAAAACTTAGATACATTGGATCTCTCCAAAAATCATCTGACTGGAAAAATCCTAGAATCATTGAAGGGCCTTAATTTCTTGTCATATTTGAATTTCTCATACAATGATCTTGAAGGACCAATACCAAGAAGCACTCAGCTTCGAAGCTTCCAATCCTCTGCATTTGAGGGGAGCCGCTACCAAACGAATGCAGAACAACTAATGTAGTTGATGCAGCAGATAATGAGAATGGCGAAGATGTGGATGATGGGAAACAACTTCCATGGTTTTATATTTTCTTTGTTCTTGGGTTTATTGGAGGTTTTTGGGGAGTCTGTGGTTCTTTGATTTTTAAGATGTGGCGATATAGGTATTTCCAATTCATGGACAGTGTACCAGATAGGCTCTATGTTATGAGAATAATGTGTATGATCAGGATGAGGAGATGGCTGAGAAGTTAGATTATATGTACTTTGTATTCTTACATTGTATTAACCCTATGTATTTTCAGTATATTCTGGTTGAAGTCGAGACAAATATTGTGTTCTCATATACAAATTTTTTATTATTTTTTATTACTCTCTAAGTTCTACCTCCGAGAGTCCATGTCTTGCAGTTGTTTATTCTATTTGGAAGAAGAATTTAGTAGTTGGATCATTAGGGTTCGCGTCTAGCATCCAATGATTCTCCTGAAAACCATCTTTCAGATTTTATTTACTGCAAGTAAATCTCTCGGAAGCCTAATTCACCTAGAATGGTTCCCAACAATGTCTTCCGGTATTCAATCCTATATCATGTTAAAGTGTTGATGGAGAATGCCCTGCTTCGTCAAGGGAAGCCATACTGTGTAAAATCCAAGCTAGTTTGATAACTATTTTGTTTTTTAGTTTTTTATTTTCAGTTATCAAACAAGTTTTTAGTTTTAATTTTTAAAATTTTGAAACAAAAACCAAAAACCAAAACAAAATGGTTATAATAAAACCCCTAAAACCTGAAACCATTCTCTTCATTGTGTTATGATTATAACCTCCTCCTCTGTGTTCTATGTGATTGTTTTGTTTTACCTCCCATGAGTTCTCTAACTGCTAAACTCACCAGCTTTTTCTGGCCTTAAGGTTTGTGTATACCCAAGTTTGTATCATCAATCCATTAAATTGAGGTTGTTGGATGAATTAGTATTTTTTCCAGATGTTACTATCAAGGTTATAAAAGGCGTTTGGCGCTAATTGGGCTACGGATAAGAGTCTAGCGCTTAAACGTCTAGGCGTGGCCTAGGCAATTCTTTTTAATTTTAATTAAATTTATTATATGATATGTAAATAAATGTTACTTATACTTAAAAAAAATTCATAATGGTATGGGAATACATAAATGACATAGATTATATAGTATTAAAACATATTGAAAACATGGGGAACAAGTATATAATGAGTGTTCATCCAAGCTTGAACAAGTCTCTTATAATTATTGAAAAAATAAAATGCAAAAGGGTAATTATATTAACACCCCACAATCTTATGAATACGCCCCATAATTTTATTTTTTCAGTTAAATTCGCGTTTTTACCCTAACGAATTAAGTTCTGAAGTTCAAAATAAACCCTATCCACCCCCTTATGCCGGCTGCCAACCACCACAGTGTCTAGGCAAAAAATCTTAGCCACTCGCCATGCTCTCTCTCTCTCTCTCTCCATACATATATATATATATATATATGTATCCAATCATCAGCCACTCGCCGGTAGGTAATAGGGAATTGGGAGATGGGATGTGTGAATCAAGAGTGTTGGACAATTCTCGATCTATTAGAAAGTTGGTCTTGGTTGTCAACTTCGGCAACGTGTGGGGTTTTTGGATGTGCTGATATTGATGACGGAAACCTCTTATGTGGGTAGACCATGGCTATCTAGCTAGCTTTTTTGCCGTCATTTGTTTATGGGGATGGGGGGTGGCTTCAGAAAGATGGAGGACAAAGCTGGAATTTTAGAGGCATGTTTTGGATGTGGGGTGTATTCATAAAGATGTGGGGTGTTAATAAAACAACCCGATGAAAGTTATCTATTTTCTGTCTAAGCGAGAGTCGCAACCTAGGTATGTGCCTAGGTGGGCGAGTAAGAGGACCGCCTAGGTAGTTGCTTGCGTCCTTTCTTAATTTTCTAACACCTAGGTGGGCAAGTAAGCGGACCACCTAGGCAGTTGCTTGCGTGCTTTCTTAATTTTCAAACACCTAGGGATTAATCGGAACAGTAGCCAACTGCTTAACACTTAGGTAGAGCCTAAGTGAAGTTAGGCGGGAATTTTTAGAATAGTGATTACTATTAGTCTTAATTATCGTAATTATTATCTTGGAGTCAATTCAGCCGAGGATTAACCAAGATGGGGTGAAGTATTCCGTATGGTGTAAAAGATGTGACAATGTCTATATTATCTCCATATTATTCTCATCCAGTTCACGTAGTCATTATCACCCCTGTACTATGATTAGCACGTAATGGTCTCCAGGTAATAATGGGATAATATGCTAGTAGCATGAGTTTAATGTAGGTTTTTGGGGAGTCTCTGGTTCTTTGATTTTTAAGAAGATGTGGCGAGATAGGTATTTTCAATTCATAGACAGTGTACCAGATAGGCTTTATTTCCAATTCGTAACTGTACCACACAAAAGATGTAGATAAAGAGAGACAGAGGGATATTGCTATTATTGCTTTTACTCTTGAGCTTGTGTGTTGTTATATCATACATTGCATGCTCTTGATATAAAGACATTTACGGAAGTCTACAAGGAAAATTAATGCATGTTGAAAACCATATCATACAAAAAAAAAAAAAAAAAAAATCTAACAATACTACTATTTTTAGTGTTCTTACTTTTCACTTTTGGTTAAACCATGTGGGCATTCAAATCCCACATCTTTTACAAGTACAAGTAGTTAATTGAGCGATTTACTTTGTCCGGAGAATCAAAATGTTCATTTTCACATTTGCATGAAATACAACATGATATTGTAGAATTTTCTCATCTTTAGAGACATTTATGTTTTATTTTTTGGATTAAATTCTCAGATGATAACATATGTGTCTACTTAATACTTAATAGATAAACAATATTGTTCACCAAACCTAATGTATTTCACCATATACACGTTATAGTTGGAGTCATTTATTTATTCATCTTTTTAAGATAATTTATATGAATATATCAATCAATTTAAAGATAGTTTAACTTACATACATACATACATACATACATACATACACATACATATATATATGTGTGTGTGTAGGTGCGCGCGCAAGCGTGTGTCTACTTAATACTTAATAGATAAACAATATTGTTCACCAAACCTGATTAACGTATTTCACCATATACACGTTATAATTGGAGTTATTTATTTGTTTTTATTCATCTTTTTAAGATAATTTATATGAATATATCAATCAATTTAAAGATAGTTCATACATACATACATACATACACACACATATATATGTGTGTGTGTATGCGTGCACGCAAGCGTGTGTGTGGGTGATCTAGAAAAAACAAAAATTAACAATTTAGATAATAATTACATCCTAACTTTGACTCGTCCATTTATTTAATACGTCTGTGATCTCTAACTCAATGACCTTCAATTTGATTAGTTTTTTGCTAAGGCAATCTCTTAAAGACAATTGAGAAAACGAACAGTTTCGATTAAAACAATAGTACAGCATATTCGTTAATCACAATTGAATATTGGGAGTGAATCAGTTCTGGGTCTGCACAATTATAACCCATCCCACCCAAAAACACACATATTCGAAACTTGCTGAGGCAGACTTGAGACCAAAAAGAAAAATATAATAAAATACAAAAATGAAAAATCGCTAAGACAGACCACCGAAATACGGAGTACATGAGACCACACAATCATTTCCAAAACACCGCGTGGATGAAAGGAAAGCTGCCAAATCCCCGACATCGACACCCTTACGCGCGCTAGCCATGCATGCACCGACGAAGAAGAATCGTGTTAATCCGACGCGCTGGATACACGCGTGGCGCATACCTTCTGTGGAATTGTCGTTGCCGAGTAATTAATTACCAAATTAGTACAACAGTTTGCTAATTTTTGTTTGCTCGAGTAATACTTTGCTAACATATCCAGATATTTTCCATTGATTTTACCATTGGAGGAATGTTTACCATTTTATGATTTTGGCCCACTTGACTTCTGGACAAATAACTTGGTTTCTAAAAACATGTTTTAAACGTTTTCATCCCATTATCTGAGAAATACTTATATGGGAACGATTTCATTGTTATTGTAACATTTGAATCCATATAAGTTTTTCTCTTAGTATTTAATAGTAAAGTCTAAAGGTTTGATTGCATAGTGAGGCATAAATTTTTAAAGAAGAAAAAAAAAAAATGAATAGCTAGACGCAATGAAATACTAATATTATTATAGTTTAACAGTGTTACTTGTGCTCAAATTCCCAACTTCAAATATCATTATATTTCAAAAAATTATTAATCGCTATATATGCGTAAGTTCGAGTTGACATTTGATGTAATATTTTCACTCAATCAAACCTTATCTAGCCTACAAACCAAATCAACATTTGTTTATGCACAACACACCACTAAGACCACGTGGAATGGTGTGAGTTCAAGCTTAAAATTTTAACCGAGAAAATTTTAAGCTATAACTTAGAAATAATTTTTTTTTTCTCCAATAGTTATTACTTAAAATTCAAGACTCGAATTATTAAAAAATTAATTCTAGACTAATTTTTTTGGTGATTTTTTTTTTATTTTTAAATTCCTACTTGATAACAGCCATTCGATTTAATGTAATTAAAAATAAAATAAATTTTGCATCATAGACCGTTGGATCAACCAACGGTTCAATCATGCCAATTGTTCGATCAACCAAAGAGTCATTGGGCTCGGAAGTAGTGGCTGACAAAGCTCTTAGTCACAAAGACCCAGTGCTACAACTTTGTCACGTGGGTTGCGTTTGGCCCGTCAGTAAGTTGTAGTTGCAAACTTTTCAAGCACGTGTACGTGCAAGGGCGGGCCTAGCCTTTAAGTCAAGCTTAAATTCTAGGGGGAATCAAGTCCTATTTTTTTTCCTTCCCATGGCTTATCAAAGCCTAATAATTGGAAATGCTTTAGGGGGTTTCAAGCTTAAATTTTAAGCTTTAACCCAACCAATTGTATTTGGTCTTAAGACATATCTACCAATTCAAATATTTAAGTTAACAAATGTGAAGGTTGAGGAGTACGTGTGACGATATCTGGTTCTTCAATCCTTATTCTCTCTGCAATTTCTTGCTTCATAATCTTCAAGAAACTTGAAAAGAAAAGCAACTTCCGAAGTGCACAGAAACTGTTTGATCAATTGCTCACTGAGATGTCTTCCAATTTCTTCAAATTCTGCAATAATGGTGATTGCTTCTCAACTTTAGATCGTACAATCTCCGATTACAAGTCCAATTCCTGGAATTTATACATATGTGACGGTGAAACTCAATGATTCCAACTATCTCACATGAAGTTTTTAGACAAATCTTCTTCTTGAAGTTCATGGCATTTTAGGGTTTGTTCATGGTACAAGAAAATGCCCAGAAAGATTTGGTGATGATTCAGATGTTGAAGGCATTAAGAGTGATCACTATAAGGTATGAAAAATGCATGACCGCTCCCTGATGCAACTTATTAATGCTACATTGTCTTCTACAACCATCTCGTGTGTCATTGGTAATGAGAATGGGGAATTTTTATTATTTTCATCATACGATAAAATAATGCAATGATAGTGTAAAATGAGGACAATAGCTAAAGGATGTGTACAAGAAAGACATAATTCATTCGTACTGAAGTTTATAGTTTACTCTAAAAATAAGGTTACCTACAATTGTGTATCGAACTCATGTATCATTTTTAACCAAATGAGACAACTACCACTAAATCGAATACTAGTTCGCTTATAGATTTTATATTTGAGAGTGAAAAAAGATATACAATAAAAAAATGAGCATATTCCAATTTGGGGAATACTACCAACGCATTTGGGTTTTGTTTCTCATGATATCTTATCGACTCTTCTTCCCATTTTGTAATGTTACATCATAATCTAGATTTTTTTAATTTTTTCAGTTTGCCTTTAAATATCATCCATACAAAAATAAAATCAAAATTATTTAATTATCTAACAGTTATCCAATACAAAAACTAACATGAGCATCGAAAAAAGAAAATAATGCAATGATATTGTAAAATGAGGACAAAAGCTAAAGGATGTGTACAAGAAAGACATAATTCATTCATAATGAAGTTTATAGTTTACTCTAAAAATAAGGTTACGTACTGATCGCGTATCGAACTTATATATCATTTTCAATCAAACGAGACAACTACCACTAAATCAAATACTAGTTCGTTTATAGATTTTATACTTGAGAGTGAAAAAAGATATACAATAAAAAAAAATGAGCATATTCCAATTTGGGGAATACTACCAGTCTCATTTGGGTTTTGTTTCTCATGATATCTTATCGACTTTTCTTCCCATTGTAATGTTACATCATAATCTAGATTTTTTTATTTTCTAAGTTAGCCTTTAAATATCGTCCATACAAAAAAAAATCAAAATTATTTAATTATCTAACAGTTATCCAATACAGAAACGAACGTGAGCATAGAAAAAAGAAAGGTGGTAAAGATGAGAGACAGTGAGGTGCGCTCAGATTGACAACGTAGCGAAGCGCGTGAGAAATTAAAGAGCGAGCAAGTGGTTTCCTATGATTGAAACCCCCCAAATACGATCCACGTGAGCGTGGGAGAGAGACATCTCACTGGAAACCCAACTTGTAAAATCACTTTCCCCACTACTAAACTCTAAACCAAAAATAATAAATCATCAAAAAAGAAACTTATTATATTTTTATATGTAAACTGTTAATTTAGTCTCTAAATTATCACATCAGTAAAATTAATTCTCTAAACTATTTTTTTTTCTTCAGAAAAATTAATCATTAAATTATAAAACTATGTCAATTACATCTCTAATATTATATTCGAAGTACTATATTAAATTTTTTGTCAATTAAGTCATGTTATTTGTATGTGATACACATTGAAGGATGTATTAGTAGTTTTATAGTAAAGAAATAGTGTATGGAGTTAAAATTGGAGGGTAAAGTGGTAGTTTTTCAAAAGAAATAGTGTAAGTTCACTTCGGAGGATAAATTAGACGTTAGATTTGCAACTTATATAAAATGTTGAGGGCTTATAGGGGAGAAAATGACAGTTTTATACTCTAAAGTGTGTCAAGTGACTTAAGTTGACGAAAAATTGGATAAATACCTTGAATATAATCGTAGGGATGAAATTAGTAATTTTTAATGAATTTAGAGACTTATTTTACTGAAAAAATAATTAAATGACCTAATTTTCACTGAAGTGATGGTTAAGAGACTATATCGGTACTTCATCCTATTTTTATATACAAAATTTAGTAGTTAATGTTTTTATACTACACTTTTTTTTTTTTTTTTTTCAACCAATGGATTTTGTTAGATTAAATATTATATTAAAACATATGTTGTCATGTAAGAACTCAACACATTTCCACCACTGTGGTAAATGACCACTTGCAATGTTTTCATACTACTCAATGTTACGTATTACAAAAAAAATTGGATAATTTGATTTGTGAAAGCAACTTATTTATTTAGTAATGGGGGTGTTTAAGTACTTTTGCTTTAACAATAACAACTTAACGAACCCCAATAATTTGGTTGACAAGCTTGCTTGCTCTCCATGTTAAACTCTCCTATGGGTCTTTGAAAATCGAAATGGATGTACTCAATTATTCCAAGGCTCAAATATTTAGTGAATAATGCAAATCACGTGATCTATAAAAGTATAAAAGGTTCAAAAATAAATTGCTTAGTTTACAGGCAGTGGACGGATCTAGGATTTCAAGATCGGGGGGGGTTCCAAGATAAAAGTTCAAAAAAAAAAATATTGGACTAATTTGGTTCCATAGCACTATTTTTTATTGAATTTGGTTCATTGAATAATCAAAATTAATCAACCACATCAAGTGGCCAAGTGGTAAGGGCGCGGATTTCGGCTCTTAAAATACAAAAAACAGGGAGGTCACGGGTTTGAGGCTCCAAGCTAGTGAGTCTGCTTGACCTGTGACTAGGAGAAAGCTGAAATACCTCTGTGAGTCTTCTAAGCCCCTAAAAGGGATGAATAACCGTGGCTTACCACTAGTTGTCCCGCTTTAATAATAATAATAATAATAATCAAGATTAATCTCAAATGGTAATAAAACCAATAAATTCTCCTCAGCAACATAACGCATCAATTAATAACTTTACAAAGATGAAATTTGTTAATGTAACATATATAAGTTGAGACTAGAGTCTAGGATTAAAAAACTTAAATAAATTTGGAGGAAATAAAATTAGGCAGCTAGAGGTGGTGGAACGGCAAATGGTGCTAGGGGATGGGGTAACTTGAGTTTAAAGTTGGGAGGTTGCAACGATTTGGAGGATTAAAACAAAAATTAGAAACCTCTTCTTCTTCTTTATAAGCACTCCTGCATGCACATCTATGTAGGTAACAAGTCTCTCCGCTGCACCTACCCAAATTGTTAGAGGGTCCTGAAGGTCGATCACAAGTGTTTCTTCGAGCTTCCGAAGGGTCCTAGGACGTCCCGAGTCCTGTATGGATCCATCCATGTTTACAGGTGTGTTTAGGAGAATGGTTAAGAATTCCAAAGTTACTTTCATTTAACCAAAAGCGCTTTTATATACAGCATTTTGGTCAAGCATTTTGATTGTTTCTTTGTTAATGCAATTATTGGATTAATCAAAGGGTTATAGTATGTAGCTAGGGTGGAGGAAGTGGAGCGATCACACACGATCCCAACATTTTCAATTGACTTATGAAATTTAAATATTTTAACTTTGTCACAAAAAATTAACAAATGACAAATATAGATTAAGGAACAAATAAACATAATTCTTAATTTGTTAAATCTGAGAATTGATGATGAATTTAGTTATAAAATGTGAGATGACCCCATTTTTAATTTTCACACTAAGCTCTGGAAATCTTAGCCGTGTAACATCCTTTGTAACAAAAAAAAGAAAAAAAAATCATAATATAGCTAATAGCACTACAATCTAATGAGATTTATGTGTCGTCTTGTATGTAAGAAAGAAATGTTATTTTTGATTTTTATGGTCACAAATTTGATATTTAATTATAACTAATTAATTGTATAACTTAGCCGAAACCTCCGTAATCCCACAATCCGTGTGTAACAAAAAATAATAATGTATTATGGATGCTACTGTATATATATAATCTAAAATTCAAAAAGATAATTTATCATCATAAATAAAAGTTCGAAATGATAAAAAATTGGATGATTATTTGAAAATGAGAGAGAATGTACTTGTGCCTGGCCTTCAACGAGTGGGTAGCAAATCACCTCATGAAGTCAAAAGAAAGACTGTACTTGTATTACACATTATTGATTGCAATTAAATAACCAAACCCTGCATGATTGCCATGAGGCATAACCAAAATCCAGCTCTAAGTCCTCTGGCAATTTCCAAAACTTGTGAAAAAATACCATTCCTTCTTTTATTCATCCAACAACCATCACCATTAAGCATATGAGATCAACAGATCCAATCAATAAATAAATCACCAATCCCCTGTTACGCACCCCAGATCCTCATCCCAGCACCCGCACACGTGGCCCAATCACAGAGCGAGTAAGCCTCTGAGAGTGTAAAGAGGACTGTAGATCACTTCTCCTTCCCTCCCTCCCAATCCCATTTCCAACTCCCTTTATATACGTTCTGGCCTCTCATTTTCTTCTTCCATATTCTCCTTCTTCTCTTCTTCTTCTCCAACCACAAGACCCTCCCTCTCTCCTCCGCCCACCACCCAATTTTCTCACCCCACGGACAAACCCCACGGACCCAGAACGTCGTCGTAGGGAATGGCGTCGTCGGCGAGAGTAGATCTAGACGGCAACCCGATAAAGCCGATTACCATATGCATGATTGGAGCCGGAGGGTTCATTGGGTCCCACCTCTGTGAGAAGCTGATGTCGGAGACGCCACACAAGGTCCTAGCTCTGGACGTCTACAATGACAAGATCAAGCACCTGCTCGAGCCCGAGAACGCGCACCCCTGGTCCGATCGCATCCAGTTCCACCGACTCAACATCAAGCAGGACTCGCGCCTCGAAGGGCTCATCAAAATGGCAGATCTGGTACAACTCATTTCTTCAATTTTTTTTTCATGGCGATTTTTTGCTTAATTTTGGGTATTTATCTTGATTTTGCATAATTTTCTTGTTTTTTGAATGGTTTGGATATGTGGGTTTTTTTTGCAGACGATTAATCTGGCGGCGATCTGTACTCCGGCGGACTACAACACCCGCCCGCTTGACACCATCTACAGCAACTTCATCGATGCTTTGCCGGTGGTGGGTTTTCAGCTGCTGCATTTCGTTTCTTGTTTTGGGTTATTGGGATGGTGAAATTTGATTGCTGAAATTTGGGATTTTGGGTTGGTGGGGTGGGAATTGATTGAAGTTGATGTGAGATTTGATGTGGGTTTTTCTTAAATTTTGCTTTTTTTTTTTTTTTTTTTTGTGATTAATTTATGTTAGGTGAAGTACTGCTCCGAAAACAACAAGCGGTTGATTCACTTTTCTACTTGTGAAGTGTATGGGAAAACCATTGGAAGCTATCTTCCTAAAGATAGTCCTCTTCGTCAGGTATCCCCTCTCTTCCTTTCTTTTTAATTTTCTATTGTTTATTGTTTTGTTTGTTTTTGTTGGACACGATTCAGATCTATGCCTTTCTTGGTGTTTGTTTTATCATAAAGTTCTTCAGCTGGATTATTTAAATGGTTTGATTGCGTAATTATAATATTGGGGTCTACAATTGTGTGTCGGTCTTATTGCATTATCCCCATTTGCTTATATGTGCAGTAAGGGATCTAATACTAATTAGAGTATGTGCAGTATGGGATTATTGAAATGGTTTGATTGCGTAATTATAATATTGGGATCTACAATTGTGTGTCGGTCTTATTGCATTATCCCCATTTGCTTATATGTGCAGTATGGGATCTAATACTAATTAGAGTATGTAAATTGTAGATCCAGAACATTATTTAACGGTTTTCTTCGGATATGAGGCATTTCTATGCTTTCATTGTTATCAATGCAATAAGGTGCATTGAAGTTTGTTGATTTTGTTAATGGAAAACTTTACTTCTTGCGTGCTATGTTTCATAGGATCCTGCTTATTATGTGCTTAAAGAAGATGAATCCCCTTGCATTTTTGGATCTATTGAGAAGCAGAGATGGTCCTATGCTTGTGCAAAGCAATTGATCGAGAGGCTGATCTATGGTTGGTCATCTCTTTGTTCTACTTTTATGTGGTTGTTCATGAATTGGTATTTGTATAGGTTTCTGATTCTGAGTTAATTTTTCTTGTTTACAGCCGAGGGTGCGGAAAATGGTCTTGAATTTACCATTGTGAGACCCTTTAACTGGATTGGACCTAGGATGGATTTCATTCCTGGCATTGACGGCCCTAGTGAGGGTGTTCCAAGAGTTCTTGCATGCTTCAGTAATGTATGCCAGATAATAATTGAAGCATTCCCTATTTGTTTGGTATTCCAATATTTGTGTTGTGATCGTGCTCTGCTTTCATGTGTTACAGAATCTTCTTCGCCGTGAGCCTCTCAAGCTCGTAGATGGCGGCCAATCTCAAAGAACTTTTGTCTACATAAAGGATGCTATTGAAGCTGTTATGCTGATGATCGTAAGTGAAAATAAAGATCTCTTTTGCTCAAATTAATATTTAGCATGCAAAAGTTGTTGCTCAGTAATGTAATCCGTTTTCCTCAGGAAAATCCTGCTAGGGCCAATGGTCACATCTTCAATGTAGGCAACCCTAACAATGAAGTTACTGTTAGGCAGCTTGGTGAAATGATGACTGAGGTGAAGAATTGTCTATGATACCATCTTTCTTTTAGTTAATTAAGTTGCAGTAGCTATATTACATTAAATTCATATGGATACAAGGATTGATGGTCTCCTATACGTTACAGGTTTATGCAAAAGTAAGTAGCGAACCAAAACTGGAGACCCCCACCATTGATGTTAGCTCTCAAGAATTCTATGGAGTGGGATATGATGATAGTGACAAGAGAATTCCTGACATGACTATTATCAACAAGCAGCTTGGTATGTATTTTTCATTTACCTCGTCTTTAATCTGATTGACTCGTGTGACTTAATGGCATTCTGACAACGTGATGGAACTATCTATGACAGGTTGGAATCCAAAGACCTCTCTCTGGGACTTGCTTGAATCAACCCTCACCTATCAGCATAGGACGTATGCCGAGGCTGTCAAGAAGGCCATTTCCCAATCATCAGCAATCTAAATAAGAGTGCCGTTGTTTGGTGCGACAAATCAAGGATCCTTGATCAGGTGTGCTATTGTTTGGGCAGGTGTTGAAATTCTTTCGAAAGAAGTCTTCAGATGTACCTTAATGTCTGACTTGAATATATAGTACATTTTTTTTTTTCATTTTCTTGTCTTACCGGTGTCGTTAGTGAAATAGTTCGTTGGGATTATGTCTGCAGAATATAATCTAGATTTCGTTTAGGGGGGACTATATGATATTACTGTAATTTGTCACCAGAGCTTTTGCTGGGACATGCTGGGGGCTATAAGAGGGGCCAATTATACAAGTCAAGTTGTTTCTGTTTTATTTTGTGCTAGGGTGTTGTATTAATTTTCGATAACCCTCTCAGGATCTCTTGTTTTCTTCTTTAATTTGTTAATTTATTATTTAATTATTTCAAGCATTCTGCTTTCGTTCCTCATTCTCTTTTACAGCTAAAAATATGACAATTTTGACTTTTAAATTTCATTTATATCATAATAAAATTTGTATGTAAACAAAGTAGTTTTGTGTGTATTTAAGTAATAATATGAGCTTGCAGTTTCTTTAAATTAATGGAGATTTTTTTTATAGAATGATTAAAATGCTTGACAGTGGATAATTTGAAGAACTAAAGTAAGAGTTACGATAATTACATAGACTATTTTGGCTAAAATGCATAACATTAATATGAGATGGGGTGTGCAAAAACCATCAAGGCCTATGACAAGCAGTCCTATAGCCAAAGCAAACGTGTCCTAAGCCTAAGATAGGCCTAGGGCCGGCATGTCCCATGTCCCATGTCCATGTGCCATTGAAAGGTTATAACACAAGGGACCAAGGGTTACCTTCAGGGTAAATCAATCCTTAGGTAAAACCAATTAACCTCGTGTTTGGTACGGGCGGAGACTGGTGTTAAATAGCGCAACCAATTCTAGTCCGATCAATCAAACGGCTCCTTATCATACTGCATGTTAATTATACATTTCGAAACACAAACATTATAACTTAAAATACACATATTAGAGAAGAGTAACTTACATGGAATGAGTATGTCGCTACAGTGGTATCATTGTCAATAACATGTCATTCGGATAGAAACTTGAACTTCTTTATTATTGACATATGATGCCATTGTGTGCCGATAATCACGAGGATGAGCCTATGTTGGACGCTCAATCCTAGTCCAAGTTGCAGCGAGCTCACGCCAGCTACGAGAACAAAATCAAATTGGAAAATTGCTAGATAACTTCCAACTCAGTTTACCAAGCATCAGCCACCCACCCACATCAACCCTGTCTGTCTTGGTGACCGAAAGACAAATGCAGGGGAAAGAGAATTTGACTGGATTAAGTTGACAAGGTTCTTCTTCCAGAGGTAGAGGGCAGCACATGACTCATCAGCTTTGCGCGTGACTTATCTGTAAATATTGATCATGAATCACGTTACTTCGGCCCACAGCAAACCATCAATTGCCTTTAAAATTTAAATGGGTATTTATTTATAGGAAAACTAATGAAAATGATTTTAAAAGTTTTAATTTTAATAAAAAATCATGCTATAAGTTTTGTTTAATGATTAATACAAGGCCCATTTTAAAGTAGTCCAACTAAAAATGGCCCAACTATAATAATTTATGATTTGTCAAATTTACCCCTAACTTTTTTAGGTTGAGTTCCAAATTTTCGTTGTTAATGGAGTTCATCGTTGTTTTGCAGACCTTCTTCTTTTTTCTTTGAAACAAAAATATAGATCCTCATGCTATTTAATTTATATTTTGTATTATTTCGTTGAAATGTGATCGTCGTTATTATTCATAGTGTATTTGAGATACTGTTTTTAATTTTTCTTCGTCAATGGAGTTTATCGTTTATTTCTCTAGAAAATAAATTTGAGATCTGCATGCTATTCAATAATAAGGACGAGTCATTGTTTCTTGATTGTAAAAATAAACTGTCTCTGGATTTTAAGTAACACTGTTTCTAGAATCTAAGTCATTGTTTCTAGAATCTAAGTTACTATTTCTGAATTCAAATGAAATATACACATTGTTTCTTAAATGTAAGTTAGAAAAGAAATAGTGAAATTTACTGTATTTAGATTCAAGGCAAATTAAGCATCATGTTTTTTAAATATAATCAACTTATGCATGAAAGAAAAGAAATAGTCAAAGGTTAAAACATAGACTTTTTCTGGAATTTAAATCATTGTTTCTGGAATTTAAATCACTGTTTCTGGAATTTTAGTGCACAAACAAACACTATATCTGGAAAGAAAATAACCAAAATCCAGAAACAGTAACTTAAATTCCAGAAACAATGATTTAAATTCCAGAAAACTGCACCAAGTGGGAAACCAAGAAAATAGAAATTTCAAGTCCAACATCGCAGTTCCGGGAGTCGAAACAATTTCATGCTAAAAAAGTCAACAAACAAACCCTAGTCAATAGGTAGACGAAAAAGTCCTCTATAATAAAGGAGATATTGTCCTCTGTAGATGCGTCCATCCTATGATTCTACAATCCAACCCCTCAACGAAGTATCCCACATTTCTTCTTCCAAATTCCAAATTCCAAATCCTGCGTGTTTGGTTTGGGCAATGAGCTTCTAGAATCTCCGCCATGGTCAAATCCAAAGCTCTGAGGCGAACGACCGACTCCCACACTGTCAAACCCATTAACAAAACCATCAGAAAAAAGTCAACAAACAAACCCTACAGTGCTCGAAGCATTAGACGTAAGGGAGTTGATGTCCAAACCAACATGGTTGTTATCAGGATCCTGGAACTCTTGGTTTTCGAAGACATCAAACTCGACACCGAAGATGTTGTTGTTGGAGTCGCCGTTGTTGGAGAAGTTGAAAAAACCCAATTGCTGCGTGGAGCTTGCATCGCTTAAGCTAGAGAAGGGTGAGAAGATGATGGTTTTTTATTGAACTTTGAGCCCTTTTGGTTAAATAATATTTTGGAATGATTTTTGGTTAAATATTTGTTGACCCAAGCCCTTTTCATTAAAGCTCTCTTTATTTATTTTAGCAAAAACGGACAATGCGCAAGTCCAAATGATGCATAAGTACTTTTCACGTGGTATTGTGAGCTGCAAACCTTTTTCACACTATATATTTAACCCAATCGATTTTTAACAAAGAAAAAAGTATATTTTGATGGCACTTTGGTAGTTTTGAAGAAGATGAAGCTTAAATTGCAATGTAATTTGTCAGTAGTCACATTAACAATTAGGAGCCAAAATAATTATTTAGAAGAAAAAACCACGAGTCTCATGTCCCTGCACGGACCAGTCTCATGTCCATCTTTTCAATTCTAGTGTATCTCGCCATCACCAGACTCGATATTCTGCAGATTTTTCTCGGAAAGGAGAAAACTAGCACAGAGATGAAAGACGAGCTGAAAGAGCAAGAGCCGAGAATGGAAGAACACAAAAAGTCATAAGGTCACAGAAGAGAGTAAAGTAACGGTAAATGTTGTTTTGTAAAATATTCGAAGGTATGCATAGGCAATTAGGCATTCAAAATTCATTAAATGACACTGTTCACCTGCTTGTTATGAAAATGAGTAAGCACTTTCAATGGAAGGGACCACGGTCTGAGCTGCTTCTGTTGGATTTATCCAACATAAATCAACCTTTAAGTGGTCTACTACATGCAATAGGAATGTAATATTGGAGAATAATGTTGATTGTGATTTGATGTCTTAAAGATATCAATCATATATAAGGTGTCTGTTAGAACCAGTCAATAAACCCTAGCATGTCACCTCGTATCACAAGTCTCTAAGTAATCATGGATGCACAAAGTCAACTGCCAGTTTTGCTTTCCAGCTTTCCAGCTTTCCAGCTTTCTTTTCTCCTTGATTCAAGGCACTTAACGTGCTGATTACTTCTTAGTCTTGGGTTTGATGTAAATCACCTTGAATTAAGGAAAAGCTTGTATCCTAGGTTTACCCAGTCTCAAGGGTTTCATGTAAAGATGGTTGCTTGTAACCATTCACTTTTCTTGATTACATATACTGCCATGTAC
Source organism: Pyrus x bretschneideri (assembly GCF_019419815.1). Classification (NCBI taxonomy): domain Eukaryota; kingdom Viridiplantae; phylum Streptophyta; class Magnoliopsida; order Rosales; family Rosaceae; genus Pyrus; species Pyrus x bretschneideri. The sequence goes on along the minus strand of NW_025999787.1, from coordinate 3,073,857 downwards.
ATTTAGAACTTTTCATGAAATTGAATAGTTTGAAACTAAATTCCATATGGTATCAGAGCAGTGTCATCCTTGACCTATCTTTGCTAGTTTAGTTTCCCCATCTATTCTTGTGAGCTTCTGTAATGGCTGAGGAAAGTTCAATTAATCTTGAGGGAGAAAGCTTGCAGATAGCTCCTTCAAGTTTCTTAGATTCCGAAGTCAATATCAATCAGCGCTTATGCTTGGTGCTGCTGAATAAGCTTAACTACCTTCCTTGGTTTAGGGCATTTTCACTTGCTCTAGGAAGAAGGGGAAAGTAGGGTTCATTAATGGAACTGTTGAAACTCCAGACCCTTCTTCTCAGGCCTATGAAGCATGGCTATGCAAGGATCAGTTTGTTATGTCCTTGTTGCTCAACACTGCAGAGAAACATGTTGATGAGATATTTAGTTATTTTGAATCGTCACAAGATTTATGGAAATTTGTGAAGGACATGTATCGAAACCAGAACAAATATGCTCAGGTATTCTAGTTGAAAAATGTGTGTTTGTAGGGTATTCACCTACACAGAAGGGATATAAATGCTTCAATCCTCGCTTCAACAAATGTATTGTCTTTAGAGATGCTTTCTTTGATGAAGACACCTCTTTCTTTCAACCAAGAAGGCATGCTTCTTATGAGGTGGAGTCTCTACAAGATTTGTTTCCATTACTTAGGTGCACAGAGCATGATGATGATGTTCCAACAGTGCATGATGTTTGTACCATACTTGACCAATCCCGAAACTACTAAGCACCGGTCAACAACATACCGTCAAGGATCCACAAGACTTTTCCTCCAACTAGGAGGCCAATCACAACACGACATATGTCGGTATCAGAAGCCAATCACAGTGCGACACGTGTCGATATCAGAGGCCAATCACAACACGACACGTGTCAATGTCACAACAAAACTAGAAACTCTCTTCTATAAAAGGGGATCATTCTCCCACAATAATCCCAAATGTCATTGGTACTAAACTATTCACTATAACTCACTAAAAGAGAGCTTGAACCTATGTATTTGTGTAAACCCTTCACAACTAATGAGAACTCCTCTACTCCGTGGACGTAGCCAATCTGGGTGAACCACGTACATCTTGTGTTGTTTGCTTCCCTATCTTTACTCATTTACATATTTATCCACACTAATGACCAGAGCAATCTAGCGAAGGTCACAAACTTGACACTTTTTGTTATACCAAAATCATTGCTGATTTTATGCATCAACATTTGGCGCTGTTTGTGGGAATCATACTTATTCCTATTCTCTCCAGCTTTGTCAAGCTGGTTTCCACCATTCGTACACATTCTTTCGACCAGGCACCCCTCTCCAACATGGGGAGTGAAGGGAGCCACAACACGCAGAACGACACCCCATTCGCACTTAGTGCGAAGCAACAAAAGAAGGAAAGAAAGAAGTTTGCTCTTCAGGCTAAAGTCGATGAGCTAGAGGCTTAGAACAACAAGATAGCGATAAAGAATGAGATCCTCCAGTAGCAGTATGAGAAGCTCTTCAGGATGCTCCATGAAGCTAGGCATACTCAAACACACGAACTCATCATCCCTGAGGAAGTCAACCACTACCTAGGTGTCCCTCAACATGAGGGATCACCTGTCTTCAAAATGGTTATCCCTAATGGGAAGCGACTTACTCATCAAGGTGTTAATCAACATGAGACCTCTCTCGACCCAGCTGCTTCGACCCAAAGCAGGAGAAGTGGAGGAAGACACCTTCTTGCAGAAAGTGTAAAAGGATCAAAAGCCGTTTATCATGACCGTCGGGACTTCTTGAGGCAACATCGAGAGAACCCCACCCACATAAACTTGAAGGTCAATAACCCAAGGGTTTCTGAAAGATTCAGTCATCTTTCATGCCCCAAGCCAACTGCCAATCTAGGGAATGAGCGACATGTCCTAAATGAATATGAAGGTACAGGGGACTCGAGGGCGTTTCGACAGGCTCGCTCTGGAAGTTAGTACGGTGAGTCCAAAGAAAAATCTCATGCCCTTGATCAAGCTTTCCTACTTCCAAGAGTCTATCGAGACTTACGGAAGAAGAATCTAGCAGTACCTGACTTCACTCAGGACCCCCTTGTCCTACAACTCCTTGAGGAAGTAAACAAGTTGAAGGCCGAACGTCAGGCTGAAATACCTGACTGGAACCAACCTAGGCCTGGCCCTCTTACAAGGAGGATCCTCGACACCCCCTCTAAGCATAGACAAAGCAAAAGCTTGGCTTACAGCTCTACACTGGAAGGGAGGACCCGATTGAACACCTTAACCTCTTTGAGTCCACCATGGCATATCGGATGCACACCGACGAAGAATGATGTCTTCTTTTACCCTCTACCTTCTCTGACGGAGCTCTGAATTGGTATTGTCGTCTTCCACCTGAGACAGTAGACTCATTTGAGGAACTGAGGAAACTGTTTATCTCTCAACACATCTTCCAGACAGATTGCTTGCATTCCACAAATGACTTGTACACTATTCACCAGAAGCCGGACGAGCCACTATAAAAGTATACCTGCCGCTTCAGCCATAAATATTCTCGCTGCGCTGAGGCAGATGACAAGATCGCCCTCAAAGCCTTCACGGCAGGCCTACGTGATTGTTTCTTCAAGTACATGATCAATGCCAACACTTGGAAGACTTACTCTTGGGTGATGGCACAGACTTACAACCACGCCTCCGCCGAAACAAAGACATACTAAGGGAACCCCCATATGGTTAACCCCTATCAACAAGTGGGAAGTGGAAGTCAAGTTCTACCAAGTGAGGAGATCTTGGCCATTCAGACACCCATTGCATCATCTCCTGCCTCATTTAGCTACTCGCTAAGTCACCAAACGTATTTGTCTCTTGGTAAGAGGAAGAATTTTTACTCTTAGCAAGCTTATTACAACAAGAGGGATAAAAGTTCGTATCAAGACAACCAGGGGTGAACATACCATTGACTATTATGACTATGGGGCCAAGCCTCATTTTTTCAAAGTGGAGGACTGGGTATTGAAGGAAAATGCTATTATAAGAAGGCATACACATTGCAAATGTTTTGACTCTCAACCACTTGAGATCTTTGTCACACAAGCCATTCAGCAAATATTTAAAGAAGAGAGAATTCAGACAACTTATTCTGAGTCTTTTGCATTCCTAGCACTAGAACACTTGGTCTACGTTGACCTACCCCTATACTCCAACTCAGAGTTTCAACATGCGTACTTTGACACAAAGTATGTGATACTAAGTGTTACAACCAACATGGTTCACATATCAAAAGCATGGATCCTTCATGCATAGCAAAACATTCATAAGCATCACTCATGTCAATAAACATGAACATCATACATTCCAACACATTCATACATAAACATCATACATTCCAACATATCCATACATAAGCCAATTGTGCTTCAAAAGGGTTCAACATACTTTGTGTCATTCGACACTTGCTACAATGTGCCTCAACACCTCGCCCTTATTCTCACCAACCAAGTGATGAAATGTGAAGAAAGAACTCATCTTCATGTCACCAACGGGGTGATGAACTGTACAACTTGTACTCTCTTTCAAGCCACCAACCAGGTGATAAAATGTACAACCTGTACTTTAATATCATTTGGCAACTTGCCACTCATGCCACTAACCAGGTGAAGAATGAACTTATTTTCATGCCACCAAACAGGTGATGAAATGTACAACTCGTACTCTCCTTCATGCCACCAACTAGGTGATGAAATGTACAACCCGTACTCTAATATCATTTGGCAACTTGCCACTCATGCCACCAACCAAGTGAAGAAGGAACTCATCTTTGTGCCACCAACCAGGTGGTGAAATGTGATGAAAGGTGATAAAGGAACTCACATTCGTACCATTAACCAAGTGATGATAGCAACTCACCATTCATTCCACCAACCAGAAGGCGAGTGGTACAACTTGTACATGTGAACTCCTAGCATTCATAAATAATCAAAAACCCTCAAGCTTTACAACTCAACTAGGGGATCACTTATGCCTAACAAGAGTTATAATCACCAACGAAGTCTTATTGCAAGCCAACAACAGCTTCAGTGCATGGTATACGAAGATTAAGCTCTTCAGTCGTCTTACATCTGCTTCAGACATTTCTCTTCTGTAACAATGCAAACACTACAGCTCGTAGAAAGCTTCACACACTCTTGATCAAGACTGTTCGAAGCAAATTCAATTTATATGGTTCATCCAAACTTTCAACTACTACAAGGTGTGGCTTGCATCACAATCTCTTGCTCAACAGTGTGGGAGCAAAATTTGTATATGTTGTCTCTCTTCCACAAAATTTGTATATGTTGTCTCTCCCACATTTTCAAATTTCTAATTTTCCCCCCCCAAAAAAAAAAGAAAAAAAAGGAAATTGGGAAATTCAACAACTTCAACAAATAGAGGGTAACTACAATTCTAAAAAGATTCACACACTCTTGATCAAGATAGTGTGAAGCAAAATCAATTTATGGTGCCCAACAAAGCTTCAACCTCAAAGCTTCACCTACAAAGCTTCAACACAAAAGCTTCACCACAAGAGCTTTAGAAAATGGAGGGCAACAACAAATGTCAAAAGCCTCACACACTCTTAATCAAGATAGTGTGAAGCAAAATCAATTCATGGTGCCTAACAAAGCTTCAACCTCAAAGCTTCACTCACAAAGTTTCAACACAAAAGCTTCACCATAAGAGCTTTAACAAATGGAGGGCAACAACAAATGTCAAAAGCCTCACACACTCTTGATCAAGATAGTGTGAAGCAAAATCAATTCATGGTGCCCAACAAAGCTTTAACCTCAAAGCTTTACCGACAAAGTTTCAACACAGAAGCTTCACCACAAGAGCTTCAACAAATGGAGGGCAACAACAAATGTCAAAAGCCTCACACACTCTTGATCAAGATAGTGTGAAGCAAAATCAATTTATGGTGCCAACAAAAGCTTCAACAAGTGAAGGGCAACAACAATTCTCAAAAGCTTCACACACTCTTGATTAAGATAAGTGTGATGCAAAATCAATTTATGGTTCACTTACAAAGTTTCAACACAAAAGCTTCACCTACAAAGATTCAATACAAAAGCTTCACCACAAGAGCTTCAACAAATGGAGGGCAACAACAAATGTCAAAAGCCTCACACACTCTGGATCAAGATAATGTGAAGCAAAATCAATTTATGGTGCCAACAAAAGCTTCAACAAGTGAAGGGCAACAACAATTCTCAAAAGCTTCACACACTCTTGATCAAGATAGTGTGAAGCAAAATCAATTTATGGTGCCCAACAAAGCTTCAACACAAAAGCTTCACCTACAAAGTTTCAACACAAAAGCTTCACCTACAAACCTTCAACACAAAAGCTTCACCTACAAAGCCTCAACACAAAAGCTTCACCTACAAAGCTTCATTAATGGAGAGCAACTACAATTCTCAAAAACTTCAAACACTCTTGATCAAGATAATGTGAAGCAAAATCAAGTTATGGTGCCCAACAAAGCTTCAATACAAAAGCTTCAACACAAAAGCTTCACCTACAAAGCCTCAACACAAAAGCTTCACCTACAACGCCTCAACACAAAAGCTTAACCTACAAAGCCTTAACACAAAAGCTTCACCTACAAAGCTTCACCTACAAGCTTCAACACAAAACCTTCAACACCAAAGCTTCAACACAAAAGCTTCAACACCAAAGCTTCACCCACAAAGCTTCAACACAAAAGCTTCAACACAAAAGCTTCACCCATTTAAAAAAAATAAAAAAATAAAAAAATAAAAAAGAAAGAAAGAAAGAAAGAAATGAGCCTAGCCTCCCCTTCTTTGGGCCTAACAACTTTCATACCAAATATATATGAAGGAGGAATTTTGAGCAACCACTTAGAAAGGAAAATGGTGAAGTTTTGTTTGGAAAATTGCCTACTAGCAAGACACCTCCCTCGTCAACTCTCTCGACCGGAGACTTAGGGGACTCCTACCATATACCATTACACCTTGGTACTCAGAAATTTCGTGACTACTCAGTGCCTTGGATTTTTCAAGTCCCCAACCGAGAAGTTTTCTTCACTCAAGAAATTAAGGGAGCATTACTTCAACTTACAGGGTCCACCCACGAAGTTTCAACATGCAAACTTCAACAAAATAAAAAATCTAGGCTCGGCATCATTGCTCTAATTGAAGAGATCAAGAAGCCTCAACAGCCATTTGCCAACACTGTTGTCGAAGAACAAAGCTTCGTCATACCACATTTACTACTTTTTCAAACAGCAAAAGTATCCCATATCATCAGCATCGAACATACTCTAGGTTTGACGGACTGGTTTTGACCCTCAAATTCTGGAGTCCGCTCAGTCATTTGGAGGAAACCAGAAAACCCTCCAGCCCAGTTCAAGAATACACCTGTGGAAAGTCAAGTACAACAAAGCATGTGCCGATTCGTCCATCTTCTCCAAAAACAAGAATACCTCATATCATATCTTCTCCCTGTTTCTTCTCTTTATCCTTGTTGCTGAATGAGAGACAGGGAGAATGAGTACAATCAGCCGGAACCCAAGATCAACTTACTGATCTGAGACTGATTGCTTACCTTGCCTGTCACCTCATTCGGCAGATCTCCTCACTTAGAGACTTGGGGGACTCCTACTATATGGTTTATATCGCACTTGACCAAACCCGAAACTACAAGTAAGCTTCAAATGAAAATGATACATTACCTTGTGCGTCAACGCCAACTAAAGATACCACTCATGGATGAAGGAAAAGTACTTCCAAGAGAAGATGCCACATCTACTTACAGGACAGAGAAGGCAAATGAAGGCGACACCACACTTCGGTACTTGGAAGTTTCGTGATTACTCAATGGCTTGGATTTTGCAAGTCCCCAACCGAGGAGCTTCCCTCACTTGGGAACTTAGGGGAGCACTGTTTGTACCATACTTGACCAATCCCGAAATTACTAAGCACCGGTCAACAGCATACCGTCAAGGACCCACAAGACTTTTCCTTCAACCAGGAGGCCAATCACAACATGACACATGTCGGTATCAGAAGCCAATCACAGTGCGACACATGTCGATATCAGAGGCCAATCACAACACGACACGTGTCAATGTCACAACAAAACTAGAAACTCTCTTCTATAAAAGGGGATCATTCTCCCACAATAATCCCAAATGTCATTGGTACTAAACTATTCACTATAACTCACTAAAAGAGAGCTTGAACCTATGTATTTGTGTAAACCCTTCACAACTAATGAAAACTCCTCTACTCCGTGGATGTAGCCAATCTGGGTGAACCACGTACATCTTGTGTTGTTTGCTTCCCTATCTCTACTCATTTACATATTTATCCACACTAATGACCAGAGAAATCTAGCGAATGTCACAAACTTGATACTTTCTGTTGTACCAAAGTCATCGCCGATTTTGTGCATCAACACATGGCACTCAAGGTAATGAGAAAGTACACCAAGTCATGAATTCTTCAAATTCACAAGTCATCTCATAAGAAGACATTGAACATGGATCTAAAGATCAAGTTGACAATGCATAACCATCACAGTCAACCCCAGGTGTATGAAAAAATCCCTCTTGGGTAAGAAAACCTCCAACAAGGCTTTTGTACTATGTCACTCATGCCTCAAGGTATCCTATCACTGATGCCCCACAATACTTGAAGTATACAACTTCTCACCGTGCCTTTCTCAATGAAGTCTCTAAGATTGTTGAACCAAGAACATTTCAAGAAGCTTATTCCTTGCCACATTTGAAACTCACTATGGTTGAAGAGCTCAATGCATTGGAAGAAAATAACACTTGGAGCATTATCAAGTTGCCTCTAGGAAAGAAGGCTGTTGGAAGTAGGTGGGTTTACAAAACAAAGCTCAAGGTGAACGGTTCAATAGAGAGACACAAAGCTAGACTTGTGGCTCGTGGTTTCACTCAGACATTCGAGGTTGTTTGCAAGGAAACCTTTGCCCCAATGGCTAAGATGAACACTGTTAGGGTATTGCTCTCTATTATAGTCAATTGTGGTTGGTCTTTGTACCAAATGGATGTTAAAAACGCTTTTTTTCATGGGGAACTTCAAGAAGAAGTCTACATGCAGCCTCTACCAGGTTATATTCAGGTGGAAAAAGGAATGGTTTGTAAGCTACACAAGGTGATGTGACATCCCACATCGCCCAGGGGAGTGATCCTTATATGTATATTCCCATCCCTACCTAGCACGAGGCCTTTTGGGATCTCACTGGCTTCGGGTTCCATGGGAACTTCGAAGTTAAGCTAGTAGCGCGCGAGAGCACTCCTATGATGGGTGACCCATTGGGAAGTTGCTCGTGATTTCCCAAAAACAAAACCGTGAGGGAATGGTAAGCACAAAGCGGACAATATCGTGCTACGGTAGTGGAGTCAGGCCCGGGAAGTGGTCCCGTCCGGGTCAGGATATGACAAATTGGTATCAGAGCCTAACCCTGGTCGCGTGTGTGTCGATGATGACGTCGGACCCCTAAGGGGGGTGGATTGTGACATCCCACATCGCCCAGGGGAGTGATCCTTATATGTATATTCCCATCCCTACCTAGCACGAGGCCTTTTGGGAGCTCACTGGCTTCGGGTTCCATGGGAACTTCGAAGTTAAGCGAGTAGCGCGTGAGAGCACTCCCATGATGGGTGACCCACTGGGAAGTTGCTCGTGAGTTCCCAAAAACAAAACCGTGAGGGAATGGTAAGCCCAAAGCGGACAATATCGTGCTACGGTAGTAGACTCGGGCCCGGGAAGTGGTCCCGCCCAGGCCAGGATGTGACAATTCTATTGTGACATCCCACATCGCCCAGGGGATCCTTAAATGTATATTCCAATCTCTACCTAGCACGAGGCTGGGAGCTCATTGGCTTCGAGTTCCATCGGAACTCCGAAGTTAAGCGAGAAGGGGGCTAGAGCAATCCCATGATGGGTGACCCACTGGGAAGTTGCTCGTGAGTTTCCAAAAACAAAACCGTGAGGGAATGGTAAGCCCAAAGCGGACAATATAGTGCTACGGTGGTGGAGCAGGCCCGAGAAGTGATCTACCCCTGGCTGGCATGTAACAATTTGGTATCAGAGCCTAACCCTGGTCGCGTGTGTGCCGACGAGGACGTCGGGCCCCTAAGGAGGGTGGATTGTGACATCCCACATCGCCCAGGGGAGTGATCCTTAAATGTATATTCCAATCGCTACCTAGCACGAGGCCTTTTGGGAGCTCACTGGCTTCGAGTTCCATCGGAACTCCGAAGTTAAGCGAGAATGGGGCTAAAGCAATCCCATGATGGGTGACCCACTGGGAAGTTGCTCGTGAGTTTCCAAAAACAAAACCGTGAGGGAATGGTAAGCCCAAAGCGAACAATATCGTGCTACGGTAGTGGAGCAGGCCCGAGAAGTGATCCGCCTCGGGCTGGGATGTGACAGGCGATCTATGGATTAAAGCAATCTCTGAGGGCATGGTATGCTAAGCTAAGTTCTGTCTCAGAGAGGGCAGGATTCATAAGAAGCAATGTCGATTCTTCCTCATTCATTCGAAATGGCTCTAGTGGTAAACTTGTGATTTTTATTTATGCCAATGATCTGATCATCACTGGCGACAATGAGAGTGAAATTAAAGCCCTGAAACATTCCTTACACCACACATTTGCTATCAAAGATCTTGGGAGATTAAAGTACTTTCCTAGCATTGAGATGACCATCTCTCACGAAGGGTTATTTCTTGGTCAAAGAAAGTACATGGTTGATTTACTCACTGAGGCTAGTCTCATTGATTGCAAGCCTGCCATCACACCTATTGACAGCAAAATGAAACCCAACTTGACTGGAAAACCTCTCACCAATATAAGCTATTACCAAAGGTTGGTGGGCAAACTTTTCTATGTCACTATCACACGCCCATACATTACTGATGCTGTTAGCTTAGTCAACCAGTTTATGCATGCTCTCACAATGCAACATTTTCAACTTGTCAAACGCATCTTGTGTTATCTCAAAGCCTCATTGGACATAGGCATTCTTATGTCAAACAATCAGTCCACAAAAATCAGTGCCTACGCAGATGCAGACTGGGCATGTAGTATAATTGATAGAAAATCTACCATTGGATATTGCACTTTCGTTGAAGGAAACCTTGTGACATGGAAAGTAAGAAACAACAGGTTATTGCTGGATCTAGTGTTGAAGCGAAGTATCGAGCAATGGCAGCTACTACATGTGAATTAATTTGGCTTAAAAGTCTTGTTTCAGACTTAGGTTTGCTTCATCAAGCTCTTATGTCTCTTATGTGTGATAACCAGGTTGCCATGCACATTGCAGCCAATCCTGTTTTTCTTGAAAGAACCAAGCACATCGAGGTGGATTACCATTTCATCCAAGCTCTGAAGGAAAATTTGTGAAAAACATGTTCATTTAAGCAACATCAATAGCATGCAATTAACAATTAAAGGCGGAATCATGCTTGTATGCACTTAAAACAAAACATTTACCCATGAAATTCAAAGCCTAGTAGATAGGTGAACCAAGACTCAACTCAAAACAAAGTGAGTTGAGAAATCAATACCTTTGTAGATTCCTCTTTGCATAAGCAAAGGCTAATCACCCAAAGAGAGGGCCTTCATTCCTTCCATCTTAGATCCATGGATTTGGATGGATGAAAAGGTTTCTCCAAGTTCCCAAAATTGAGAACCTCTAAGTCTCCACACCAAGGTATATTGTAGAAGAAATGAGTGACCTTGAGGAAGTAAGATTGCTAGATGTTATCCTCAAGGTGGCCGGCCATTTCTAGAGAGAAAGGAGAGTTTGTGTTTCTCCAATTTCCCCAAAAACAACCCTTAATGAATTTTGGCTATTAAGTCACACTTATACCTTAATTCATTTGAGTGGCAAACTTGTAAATAAGTCAAAACCCACTCTTTCTCTAACATGGCCGGCCTTAGGGATTTATTGGGCTATTTGGGCCTTTGTGAATCATTATTCATTAAGTTGTCATACAACTTAAGTCAATGGACTTGACGTTCGAAACCCATTGGGCCTTAAGGTCCAAAACTATCCCGAGGTCTTTTAACGAACTTATTCGTTTGATTAATAATCATATTAATTAATCCTTGCCATAAATAATTAAACCATTTAATTATTCTTACTCATCTCCATTGAATCTTCAATCTCTACCTTACACGGTGTACGATCCATTAGGTTCCTTTTAGCGAGGCAGTGGGCGATTCAAACTCTTTCAAATCGATTGTGAATTGAAACTTACTTTCAATTCTCCCGTTAGTGATAATACACTTTTAGGGCTTCCACAAACCATGGTTGACGCCTAGCAGCATGTCATGGTTACCCAAGCTAATCAGAAGAGGTGGAGAACCTATTCAGTTTTAGGATTACAAATGCAATACGGTCTTTCTCTAATACAATACTCTTGACCACATTGTTTGGTTTGATAGTTTATTCATGTCTACTATCCAATGTGAATCTTGTACTTATATGATTACCTTGAATGTGATCTGGAACGCATTCCAACATCTCATTCATACTCTGGCCAGAGATTCTAAATCATATGATAGAGTATTCTCCCTCAAACAGTTTGAAGGTTAGAGATCCCTTGTTGCGCATTCACTTGCCTCCATGGCTAAGTGGCTTAACCCCAACGATGCCGTGGACACCCTGATAGAGTGACTTTGACATAATCAAAGATTAAGGACCTAACCACAAGACAACTGTGATGCCTCAGGTCAAAAGACTAATTTGCATTATCCCAACCATGAGTTCTCATGTGACATGAATATGAGAACTCTTCGTTGATCGTGTTCAGTGAACTCATTCTCTATTGAGCACCTACGTACTTGTCTTGATGTCACACACACCAATGACTCGAGACTAGTCACTCTCCCTGAGAGAAGACATAGCACGTACTGATCTTAACGGATTGTCAATGCCCAATTGACAATCCTATGATCAGGAACGTTTAGGATGTGTCAACGAAAGAATGGTCTCATGAATCTAACTTCTTTAGATCGCATTCTTCCAATCACATATTCCTTGGACTTATCGTTTAAGCATATAACATTTATATGAGACGGCTCAAACAATAATCTTTGCCCTTTGCATTTAAACTACATTAGTTTGAAATGTCCGTAAAGTATCATCATATGATTGGTTTTAGGGCACATTTCCAACAAGCTCAAGTTCAGAAAGAAGTCATTCAAACTCAATTCACTCGGAGCATGGCCAATTAGTTGACTTGTTCACCAAGGCTCTACCCTCTCACCAGTTTCCCCAGCTTCTGAGCAAGCTTGGCTCGACTACACTCCACGATCCAGCTTGAGAGGAAGTGTTGGAACCAGTCACTAAACCCTAGCATGTTACCTCGCATCACAAGTCTCCAAGTAATCATGGATACACAAAGTTAACCGCCAGCTTTGCTTTCCTGCTTTCCAGCTTTCTCTTCTCTTTGATTCAAGGAACTTAACTTACTGGTTACATCTTAGTCTTGAGTTTGATGTAAATCACCTTGAATTAAGGAAAAACTTGTATCCTAGGTTTACCTGGTCTCTAGGGTTTCATGTAAAGATGGTTGCTTGTAACCATTCATTTTTCTTGATTGCATATACTGCCATGTACATTCAGAACTTTTCATGAAATTGAAATACTTTGAAACTAGATTCCACAATGTCTTGTATTGGAAATAGGATTGATGAAATCCTTCATAGAATATGATTATGATACTTGACTTGGAGGTTAAGAAAGTACGTAAGTTTAGGTTTCCTTTATGGATGGAAACCCTAGCTTTTGGCATATATAAAAACACCGGTCCCAATAAGCCCTAGAACACACAACATAATGTTTCCCATAGAGTAGTTGTATTTGGCTAGGTGTTTATAGAAGATCCTGGTGTTGCCGTACCCTTCACTCTCCTTGCTCGAGTACCATGATTACAACGGGAATCAGGTTTGCCACTCATTCATTTGTGTTTTAATTGTATAACCTATTTTGGCTAACAGTTGGTATCAGAGAGACTAGTTATATAATTAAAACCTATTAAGTTCGACGATACGTATAGTCGTTTTACAAAATACATAAACTGAATTTTGGTCTTAAATTCAAGTGTGATTCCATATCATTGGCATACTAATATGATATGTGCAGACATATTCTATGACCAGCTCCTTATGAGCCTAAATTCAAGTGTTAGTTAAATATTAAAAATCAAAGATGGATGTCGGTTAAAGAGCAGAGGCCGACGGGGCTTACGATTTTGTCTACCCCATTTGGTCGGTGCATGCCTACCCAAACCTTCGGAGAACAGAAGCTGGCTTGTTAGTAAGTAAAGCCATCGTCGCTCTAATAAAGCCAATGAACCATGCTAAGACACAGAGACATCATCGTCCAATGGAAGACAAGTCATAAACATCACCTACCAAGGCACGTGCAGCCTTGCAGGGAATCATATCTTATCTCCTTGTGAAAGATGCACTCGACTTGCAGGGAATCTCATCTCCTTGAAATCACATATTATGCTTTCAAATATATTACATATAAACTGGTAAACTAATCTTGTTGAATGGTAAGATTTTCAAGCATTTCTGTTAACTACATTGAAATACCATGTTAACCTATGAATCTATGAAAGATTGAAGAAAGAAACAATGGCAGAAAGATGAACAACGAAAGAAGATGAAGGAAATGCTCTCTGTATTTATCACAATAGTCGAATACAACTTAATAGAAAATGATCTCTACAACTTCCTTTTTATAGTCATTAGGCTTATTGCAAAACCCAAATACCCTCACTAACAACCTCTAACTAACTCAATCATATGGTTATTACTCCCCCCTCAAACTAAACTTGGAGTATTCAAGTGACGTTTAAACTAGCCAGGTATTTGAGATTGATCTGGAACTGCGAGAGCAAGATATCTGCCATGCTTCAAGAATTAACCTGCTGCAAACAAGAAAGCACCCACTGACACCTTTGTAACTGTTGACCAAAACCTCTACTCACCCCATTATTATCACACAAGGCTACAACTTTTGTCAGTTGGTGAAACCATGATGAAAGCCACAAGTACAATCTAGCTTTATCGTTAACATACCCAACAGATTTTCGACTTTGAACTGAGAAGCCATAGTAACACACTCACTGTATATGCAAATTACCCTTCCTAAATCTTTATAGAGATTGGCACTAAATCAACCAAGGAGAATGACACTCCAAGAACCCAAATCAACCAAGGAGAATGGCACTCCAAGAAACAAATCAACCAAGGAGATTGACACTTCTGATATCTTCCTAAATCTTCCCAGACACCAAAATTAACCAAGGAGAATGACACTCCAAGAAATCAACATTATAGGCTATTATAAGCTTCTGAACAATTCAAATCCAATAAAGAGACAGTAGAATTTTAGTGAGGCAGAGAGACAAAATTGGACACCATAAAAATTGCACAAGTTCATAGTTTGAAAATCTAGCCAACCAAATGAAGTCCATGACAAACATTGATCTTGAAGCAATGAAGAATCTTGAACCCAAATATCATAAACAACTTGAAGAACCCAGAAAAGACGAACTAGAAAGATGATTTCATGCTTTTAAATCTCAACGTCTCAACTTAAATGGCTTCTTTCCCATAACAGAGACTAATTGATTTACGCAATACTAAAAAGAATCAAAGCAAGTAACTAAGAAACTTAACCATCACATAAAACTTTTGAGCTGGACATTTCGTTAAACACTTAGGCTGCACATAGGTTAAAACTTTCATAAATCGATGACCCAGATGTGATCCTTCGAGAATTACAACATACCAAATAGAGATTGAGGTATGGATTTTATTAACAACTAATATACCCTCTGATGTCAACTAATCCATGTGATCATTTTCACCCAACAACTTTGCGGCAGTTACCCAGATGAGCAACACGCACACTTACCTTTCATCAGCAAGAGAACATAAAGAAGAAGCAGTGAATCAACTAGTGCAAAGAAAGCAAACTCTACTCTTAGTTGCATAAACCTAAACCAGAGTGGACCCAAGCCATTGAAGACCTTGATGAAAATATGAAAAATCCCCAATTCAAGAACCAAAAATCATTGAACCATGACTGCGAAGGCTCTCTCGTAGCGCAACAACATCGTTGCAAACTGGCGAACATAACGGAGCATCGAAAATCAACCCAAGAAGAATCGCAATTGCGATCCTAACAATCACAGAAAAATCAACCTAGAACAATCGCGTGAAGCACTGAAAATCTAATGGAAATTTGAAGAGAAACTAAACTAGGAAGGAAAAGAAAATGTAAACTACTTCGAAGAAAAACCACCAGAATCCATGGTGTGAGCTTGGTGGCTCTGATACCATGTTAACTACATTGAAATACCATGTTAACCTATGAATCTATGAAGGATTAAAGAAAGAAACAATGGCAAAAAGATGAACAAGGAAAGAAGATAAAGGAAATGCTCTCTGCATTTATCATAATAGTCGAATACAACTTAATAGGAAATGATCTCTACCACTTCCTTTTTATAGTCATTAGGCCTATTGCAAAAGACCCAAATACTCTCACTAACAACCTCTAACTAACTCAATCATATGGTTATTAACTTCAAGTTTCTTTACCGTTTCAGTTCTCATAAAGAAAGATTGGATCAGTTTGGCCATCTTTATTAAATTAATTATGACTGGAAGAATATGGCATGATTTAAGCTTTCTATTTCGATATTCATACCAATGTTTTTGGTTGAATTGATTTAGTGATAGATACAACTATTTAAGCTAACTATTGTTGTTAATTTTGTAAGCATATACAAATATATACTTCTGTACAAATCTTGCCAAGGAAGACTATGAAGTCAGCAAGCTCAGTATAGTCTCTTATCAAAGCAAACAATATTGATCATTATCTATGTCAATTATGAATTAATTAGTTGATCATGCATATGGTTAGTTTTGACTATTAAGTTTTAAACCTGGTTATCAAAACAAAGAGAAAATATATGTTTTGAACATGATTAATTCTTATATGCATATAAGTGGCATACAGAACGAGGGAAAAGTAGAATTTTTAAGACATGCCAAGATGCATGCATATAAAAGTGCATACATGTCTTGTTTGTTCATGGCTTTTCGTTAGTAATGCGCATGAGTGAGCCTATTGGTTGGCCCCAGCAGCTCCAGTCGCTACTTTCAGGGTGGACAGGCGACAAGGGGACACTAAGCACCCCCTTAAATGCCTCACGGAAAATTTTTGGAAGTACTTCTTAAACCCAAATCTTTATTGCCTCTGATTTCCATTTTATTTTTTGAAAGAAATGATAGCTATTTTATTAATGTCAAGGAGATAACAAACAATCATCCGAGAGGATACCCTGAATAATTTATGAGCGTTCCTAAAAAAAATGAAAGCTAGAAGGAAAATCTAAGGCCAACTTGGCTAATCTATGAGTCGCACCATTGGCGGAACGGTGAATATGATAAATTTTGGAGGAATCGAAGCCTCAGAGACTCTCCTGGACGTCATCCACTAGTAAATTCATAGAAGATGAACCCTTTTGCAAGTTCCCAACTGCCTGGACAAGTTGCAAGGAGTCACTCTCTAGCACAATATGCTGCATATTCCATTGCATGGCCCAAAAAAGACCCTCTCGTGCAGCTAACAACTCAACCAAATAGAGGGTATTGACATGAGAAACTCTACGAAAGAAGCCTCCATCATAGCTACCGACTTCATCACGAAAAACCACGCCAATTCCCCTGAACTAAGACGCAGCACAAAAAGCACCATCAACGTTAACTTTAATTCAACCCACGTGAGTAAGAGACTAGCAACACAACACAGGCACAGACGAGGTTCGAGGCAAAATCTGAACATTATCGTAGGCCTTTAACTAAAGGTTTGCCTCATGATGTACCATGGCTGGACTTTCAAGCTTGCCATCCCATAACAGAGCATTTCTCGCACACCATATTGAGTAAAGTAGCATCGAGAATAAGTTACAATGGGCGGGAGAAAGGGAATTGATAACCACGAAAAACTAGTCCCAAAAGGAAGCATCTGCCAAAGGTCTCTGACCCAAATCCAAGTGGGAGAAGAAAACACAGCTTGAGTAAATGGACAAACATTGAACACATGTAGCGCCAACTCCAAAGAGAAACTAAAAAAAACACAAATATTGTCCACCGCCAACCCCTTCTTTTCCAAACTCGAACGAGTGGGCAGAATATTTCTACAAACTTTCCAAGCATAAATTTTGACCTTACCTGGGGCCGAAGCTTTCCATAATTTACTCCAAGTAGATGTAGTCAGAGAACTTTGACTAGACGAGGACGCATCATCACGCAACAAGATAGCCACATTATAGGCACTTTTAACCGAAAATAGACCCTTAGAATCGTAATGCCACATTAGGCGATCTGTAGGTAGATGGATACTTAGTGGGGTTAATAGAATCAAGGCAGCCTCACAGGGAGGAAATAAAGAGCTGATAAGATCCATATCCTATGAAGCTTTATCTTGAAGAATCAAGGAAGACACCCATTCAACATTACAATTCTTAGGGGCCGCAGAAAATGGCCTAAATAGATGAGGCTGATCAAGCCATCGATCATGCCAGATACGAATTGATCGTCCATCCCCTATTCACCATCTAGAACCACGCTCAAGTATGGCCCGAGCTTCCAGAATGCCTCACCAACAAATTGACGGTGAGGCTCCCAATTACGCTATCCAAAAGGTGTTATGCGAGAAGTATTTGGCTTTGAGCAAGTGAGATGCTAGAGAACATGGATTTTGAAGAAGTCTCCAAGACCCCCTTCCTTCTTTGGGTGGCGCATATTGTCCTATGAGAGCCAATGGATGTTCCTAGAGGACTCATTATCGCCCCACCAGAAACGACAGAGAATGCGCTGAAGGTCTTCACAGAAAGACTTCAGAAGGAGGAAACAATTCATTAGAGATTGCCCTACCATTTTGATGAGGATTTCCTTCCCCGCTGCACTCAAAAGTCTATCCTTCCACCTTTTTAATTTTTTCCATAAACAGTCTTTGATATAAGCAAAATATTTCGTACACTTACGATCCAGAACAACAGAAAGCCCTAAATAACGATCATGAACATCAACTCGGGAGACCCCCCAAGTAGGCCACCATTTGATCATGAACCTCACAGCGCATATTGGGGCTAAAGGAAACCGCACATTTATGAAAATTAACACACTGCCCCGACGCCCTCTTATAAAGCCCGAGAATATGCTTAAGGTACCCACATTCCAGAAATGAAGCACGGAAGAATAGAAAACTGTCATCAGTAAACAATAAATAAGTGATACTCGGAGCTCCACGATAGATAGATACACCATGAATACACCCACGCTGCTCGTAATTTGTAATGAGGCTAGTAAGACTCATTTCCGAAGCCACAATAGAGTTATCTGAAATAAGGCAACTCGGCACAAAGGCACCATGCTGATATGAAATAATAGAGTCCATAATACCCTTTAGCCGATTAATTATAACCTTCCCACTAATTTTATATAACACATTACACAGTGCAATCGGCTGAGTTGAGACATGTGCTGCGACTCAGGGACTTTGGGAATGAGGGAGACCAACGTGTAATTTAATTGGCGAAGCACACAACCAGAGGACAAAAATGGTCGAACTGCAAAGACAACATCTACACCTACAATATCCCAAAACTTTTGGAAAAACAATGGGGACATATCATCCGGGCCCGGGGTCGTGTAAGGGTCCATCTGAAAAAGAGCTTCCCTGATCTCATCATCTGTATATGGGGCTAACAAAATCTAGTTCATATCTGTAGTAACACGGTTAGGAACCAAGTCAAGCATATCAGAGAACCTCGTATTCCCATTCGAGGAAAACATGTTACCAAAATAATCTTGAACAATCTGCTATATAGACCCTACATCCGTATGCAAAATACCATTTCCATCAAATAATCCTTTAATACTATTTTTTCTTTTACAATTAGAGGCCTTTTGATGAAAGTAGTGAGTGTTCTTATCCCTATCACGCAGCCATGGCAACTTACCATGTTGTCTCCAATGTAGTTCCTCTTGAGAAAGAAAAGATTCAAGCTTTTGGTGGAGGGAGCGACCTAAATCCCAGGCCTCCGAATCCGAAGGCTGTTTAAATAAGACTTTCACTTGTTCTTTGACAGCTCGTATCTCTTCCTTAACGGATGTGAGGGAAGTTTTCCATTTTAGCAACTTAACCCGTACCGATTTTATTTTTTCACAGGCCCTGAATACAAGGGTACCAATGTCCTGCTTAGACCACCCATCCGTGATTACCAGGGAACAATCTTCCAATTAAATCCAAGCCACCTTAAACCGGAACATTTTGTGCTTGCAAACACTAGAAATAGGACCCTGACGAATTTGAAGTAAAATAGGAACATGATCCGAGCTTAAGGGGTTCAAGTGTGTTACCTCTGAGTGTCCAAAAAGCGGCATCCAGCTTGCAGTAGCTAAACATCGATCAAGATTGCATCTTGTAATGGAGTTAGCCCAAGTGAATATCTCACTAGAAAATCCCAAGTCAGTAAACTGCAATAGACTATTACATCTCGAAACCCTTGCATTTGAGAGGCATTACGAACTCTTCCACCGCATTTTTCAGAAGCAAGTAGTACTTCATTAAAATCCCCAAAAATGAGCCAGGGAAGGGAACTTAAACTCAAACTACTGAGTGACAGTAACAGGTCCTAGGACTTGTGCCATTTTGAAGTTGCTGCAAAGCCATAAAAGCCAGTAATTCCGCAATGCACCGCGTCACCAATCCATCAAATTTCAGCATCGATGAAATGAGCCGATGCCATCAAAGGTCTTAATGGTATTTCATCCCTCCAAAACAATGCGATGCACCCAGAGCACCCATCGCTAGGAACATCATAACAATGATCAAAACTCAATCATAACTTTACATAATCTATTATCTTTCGATCACACTTCATTTCGCTCAGAAAGAGAAGTTGGGGGAGCTTGCTTGAAAGTAAGGATTTCTAGAGCTTGAACTACTAGGTCGTTCTCCAGCCCCCGGCAATTCCAAGCGATGCAAGTCATGGCTTCTGGTGGGGTTTAAAGAGTCTAATAGTAGTAGCTGTATAGCTGGAGTTAGTTAGACAAGGGCAGTGTGTAATTAGTTGTAAATGTTAGGGTTATTTTTACTCTTGTATTGGTGTCTATATATATATTGTTGTAAATGCATTATTGTGAATAATGAAATAAGAAGATATTTTTCTACTTCTCTGAGTTCCTTACAAGCTAAGATTCTACATGGTATCAATCGCCACCGCCTTCCGGCCTTGGTGACTTTTCGATCCTCACGCCACCGACTTCCGCCTTTCGCGTTCGCTCAGATCTCTGGTGATTTTTCAGACTCGCAGCTATGTACACTCAGTATGCATCCAAACCATCTCCCTTTT
Source organism: Pyrus x bretschneideri (assembly GCF_019419815.1). NCBI lineage: Eukaryota > Viridiplantae > Streptophyta > Magnoliopsida > Rosales > Rosaceae > Pyrus > Pyrus x bretschneideri. The sequence goes on along the minus strand of NW_025999787.1, from coordinate 3,053,347 downwards.
GGATTCTTGATTCTGGCGCTACCTCTCACATCACTCATGATATCTCCAATATTACCTCTCCTACTCCTTATACTGGTGATGATAAGGTCTATATCGGCGATGGCAAAGGTTTGTCCATTCACCATACTGGCAGCACATCCTTAAATACTGATCATGCTTCTTTCAAATTAAACAATGTTTTACATGTTCCGCAAATGAAGCACAATTTACTCTCTGCATATCAATTTCTCAAAGATAATTCATGCTCTTTGACTTTGAATTCCAATGGCTCCGTTGTTAAGGATCGTTCTACGGGGAAGATGCTTTTGCGGAGACCAGTTAGAAATGGTTTCTATCATCTTCAAGGTATTCCTGCTTCTTTCTCTTCATCTTCCTTGCCATCTCGTGCATTAGTCTGTACTAAAGCTTCTGTGAATATTTGGCACAGTCGCCTGGGGCACCCAGCTTTCTCCATCTTCAAGCGAGTTCTGTCTACCAATAACCTTGCTTTGCAAGGGAAGCAATCTGTTAACTTCTTCTGCCCTGACTGTGCAGTTGCTAAGAATCACAAGCTTCCGTTTTCCTCATCTACTTCATTTTCAACTACTAGCTTAAGCTTGCTACATTGTGATGTTTGGGGCCCTGCTCCGGTTGTTTCTGTTTCTGGTTACAAATACTACCTTCTAATTGTGGATGATCATAGCAAATATACTTGGTTCTTTCCCTTAAAGGCCAAATCTGATGTATATTCCATTTTTGTTGTGTTTAAAAACTATGTTGAAACTTCTGTTGGCAATAAAATCAAGTGTTTGAGGTCTGACTCAGGGGGTGAATTTACTAGCAATCACTTTACATCTTTTCTTCAAGCTCATGGTATATCTCATCAGCTCAGTTGTCCCAACACGCCTGAGCAAAATGGTTGTGTCGAACGAAAGCACCGTCATTTAGTTGAGACAGCTCAGACTTTATTAGTAGCATCTAAAGTTCCTCATTTGTATTGGGTTGAAGCCTTCTCTACTGCCATCTACCTTATCAATCACCTGCCTATTTCTAGTTTGCATAGTTCTCCATGGGAAATTTTATTCAAGTTTTCTCCAGACTACTCCAAGTTAAAGGTTTTTGGTTGCTCCTGTTATCCGTGGTTGAAGCCATACGTTTCCTCCAAGTTAGAAGGCAAGAGTAAAGCATGTGTTTTTCTGGGATATAGTCTGCAGCACAAGGGATATAGGTGTCTTGCTCTTGATACTCAGCGCATCTATATCTCTCGCCATGTGCAATTCAATGAAACTCATTTTCCTTTTCATCACCTGTCTTCCGTGTCTGCTCCACACCCAAGTCCCTCTTCCTCTGCCATTTTCGATTTGCACTTCTCCATTCCTCAGCCATCTCCCGATCTCTCTTCCTCTTCCAGTTCCTCTCTTCCATCATCTGTGCCTTCCTCCATTGCACCTGTTTCTTCTCCTGTTCCCTTGTCCAACCCTGCCCCTATTCTTGCACCATCTTCAGATGCTATTAACGCTCATCCTATGCTCACTCGATCTAAGGCTGGTATTTTCAAACCCAAAGCTTATTCTGCAACCAAACATCCATTACCTCTGGATGTCGACTTTATTCCTTCTACCTACCTCCAAGCTTCCAAATATGCACACTGGAGACAGGCTATGCAAGAAGAGTTTAATGCTCTTCAACTCACTGGTACTTGGCACTTGGTTCCTCCATCTTCTTCTCAGAACATTATGGGTTGTAAATGGGTGTTCAGGATTAAGAGAAAACCTGATGGCACAGTTGATAGGTATAAAGCTCGTCTCGTAGCTAAAGGTTTTCATCAGCAAGAGGGTGTTGATTATCAAGACACCTTTAGTCCAGTAGCCAAGCCAGTTACCATTCGGATTCTATTAACTCTGGCTGTCCAATTTGATTGGTTTTTAAATCAATTGGACATTAGCAATGCATTTTTACATGGGGACCTAAAGGAAGATGTCTTTATGAGTCAACCACCTGGTTTTATTGATTCTCATCTTCCTAATCATGTGTGTAAACTCCACAAATCTCTATACGGATTAAAACAAGCTCCCCGAGCTTGGTTCGAGAAACTGTTCCAAGCCCTACACACATTTGGTTTTACACAATCCTCTTCTGATGCTTCCCTGTTTGTTCTGCAATCATCAGTTCCAGTTTTTGTGTTGGTCTATGTCGATGACATTCTTGTGACTGGTCCCAATACCAATCTTTGTCAGCAATTTATTCACAAGCTCAGTCAAGTATTTCCTGTTAAGGATCTTGGCCCCCTTCATTATTTCTTGGGTTTAGAGGTTCATCGTACCTCTGAAGGTCTTTTCATGCATCAGGGTAAATATCTCCTTGATCTTCTTCACAAGACTAATATGGCAGGTGCCAAACCTTGTGTTACCCCTCTTGGTGCTTCAAAGCTTGATCACAATGGTCCTTTACTCTCTAATCCCATCGAATATAGGTCTATCGTGGGTGGCTTACAGTATCTTACCTGGACCAGACCTGATCTCTCCTTTCCTGTCAATCAAGTCTCTCAATTCATGCATGCTCCCAGGGAACAACATATGCAGGCTGCCAAACGTATTCTTCGATTTCTCAAAGGTACTCTTACACAGGGTATCTGGTTTAAAAAGGGTTCTTTAGATCTCACTGCCTATTCTGATGCTGATTGGGCTGGTTGTACTTATGATCGGAGATCTACCAGTGGCTTTTGTGTTTTTCTGGGTGCGAATTTAATTAGTTGGACTGCTAAAAAGCAACCAACTGTTGCCCGATCCTCAACAGAGGCTGAATACCGTTCTTTAGCTCATACTGCAGCTGAACTTACTTGGATCTGCAAGGTGTTTTCTGATATTCATCTTTCTCTGTCTAAAGTTCCTGTCATTTGGTGTGATAATATCTCTGCGATCTCTCTTGCTTCAAATCCTGTTTTCCATGCTCAGACAAAGCATGTTGAGGTAGATTATCATTATATTCGGGAACTTGTCTTGGCTCGGTTGGTTAAGGTTTTCTATGTTTGTAGCCATGATCAACTTGCTGACTTACACACCAAGTCTCTATCCAAGCACAGGTTCTGTTTTCTTCGGTCCAAGCTTCCTCTTGGCACCTTTCATGCACCAAGTCTCAGCTTGAGGGGGTGTAAAGAGTCTAATAGTAGTAGCTGTATAGCTGGAGTTAGTTAGACAAGGGCAGTGTGTAATTAGTTGTAAATGTTAGGGTTATTTTTACTCTTGTATTGGTGTCTATATATATATTGTTGTAAATGCATTATTGTGAATAATGAAATAAGAAGATATTTTTCTACTTCTCTGAGTTCCTTACAAGCTAAAATTCTACAGGGTTGTCCATTCGTAACTTTTGCTGATGACAAAAAATCAGATTGGGATGGAAGCAAGATGCACGGGCGTTTGGGTGACACCAAGCTATCCTCCAAAATTGCAGAACGAGAATGTTTAAAGCCAACATCAGGACTTGGGGATGCAGATCGCCGTGATCTAGCACCACCATATTTGCCATGGAATTCACGTCTAACTCCTATTTGACTGTTTCCAAAAATGTGTGAAGGGGATCTGATTATTTGTCTGATGATATGATTTAAGTTGAATGGGTCTGGGTCGGACTCAAAATTCGGGCCTAAGAAGGTTTGCCCCAAAGCAGCTTAGGCTAAAGAGACATGGCTACTAAGGAGGCCTAGTGGACTATTTAAAGAAAAGTGCTCAACACCATTTTTCCATGCTGGGTTGGCTTCAAGGGAATAGACCCTAATGGGCGAGGAAGTAGGGCCCAACTTCTCCAATTTAGCAACAATAACATCGAGAGTCAAATTCGTGATGACAGGAGGAAAATCTATGGGGGAACCTTCCCTGTTTGAAAAAGGATATGCTGCAATAGTCCTTCGAGAATCATGGTTCGGGCTGAGATCATCATGCATATACATATCATGGGCTGAATCAGTCTCTTTCGGGCAGGGGACGCTACCTAGCAGAGATTACACCGGAACTACTGGATCTGGAGGTGGGTGATCCACCTCAAACTCCATTGAAGCATCTTCATCACCCAAGCCAAACCGGTGCCCTCGCAGATTCTTTCTTACTACACGTTTGACTTTAGCCTGAAGCCATGGCCTATACGATGCTTTGGAAGCATCAATACGTCCCGTAGTATAACGTTGGCATCCCAAACTAGTATGATCAAAACAGCCACATAAGAAACAATAGGCTGTGAGCCTCTCATATAATAAATCAATCGACATAAGATCCCCCGTCGGAAGACGAACTTTGAAGACTCTTCGCAATGGTTGGAAAACATCAATGCCCACTTTAATATGAAGAAAATCACCTAGAAAATCCCCATTTCAGTTTTGGTCCACCTTTACCAGCAAACCCAGACTCTCACCAAGTACTTTACCCATCTCCGTAGTTATAAAGACCAAAGGGATGCCGAACACTTGAACCCAGAAAACTTGATGCCGTAAAGTGACATGTTGGGGAATATCACCGTCCTTAACAAGAGCAATAAGGAGCATCATCTTCTTGAAAGTCCACGGACCCCCATAGAGAACTGTTTTACAATTCTCATCCGTCGGAAAGGCAAAAAGGAAACGATCGCCATTGAGGGCCCGAATGGTAACATCAACTCTAGGACACCATAAATTCTTGAGGAAGGACATAAAGGCCTCTTTGTTGTAATTCTTATGCACAAGTAGTTAGCCCACCAGAAGATACTAGGAAATACAACAATCCCCATCCTCCAACCACGACCTCACGTTCTTCTTCCTCCGTTAGCTCAAAATGGGATGTGGAGGAATTTATTACATCATCCATGTATCATAGCAAATAAAAAAACCCACTGCTAGAAACGAATCAAGCCGCCCCACGAGATTTGAACTCCAAAGAACATGCAAGTTGAACTCTAGAAACCCTAGGTGCGGTTGAGACATAGAGAATGTAGAGAAACCTTACAAAAAGAGAATTTCTTAAAACATGTATTATTGTTTGTGGTTTTTCCTATGCCTAAAGAATTTAAACAATGCCTTGATTAGTAAATTTTTATGTGTCATAAGGGGAGAAGAAAAGAAACTTTTCAAGGCTGATGTAGGGCATACATTGGAGATGTTTTCTATGGAAGAAAATAATTTTGGTTGTTCCTTTTATTTAATTTGGTATTTACAAAGCTAATGCATGATTTTAATGGTATGTTAGTAGTGTTGTACTACGGAAAGAAATATATAAAATGAAAGGAACCCATTTAACTTAAGAAAAATTTTGAGTGATTTAGCTTTTAAATTAAAGGGATGTATTATTCTTTCACATTACATAAAATATTTTTATTTTAAGTAATAGACTCCATAATGATAAGTATTGACATTCTTGTGGTGGAATAAAACTTGTTCTATATGTAACTAATCTCTTTCAAGTATGTTGTCTGGTTTCTTGAGATTAATTTAATGTCAAAGGGAGTCATGAAGGAATTAGTGCTACTTGTTGGCAAGACTCGAATCAGGTTATCATAATTTTGTCACTTACAGTTAATTAATCCATGTGACTTTTGTATTGTTTCATGACGGAGTTGATAAACATATTTTCAACTAAGCAAGTCGCATCAGCTTAGTTATGATGGAACTGTGTTTTTGAGTTACTTCGGTCAACATTAGATCTTAATTAGAATAAAAGGGATAATCGTCTTGCCCACAAGTGTGGATTACTTCTTTTAGTTTAATTAAGATGGCATAGTATGAGTTTTATTTCACAGAAGTTGTGAAAATCTTCATCTGCCCATAGGTGTTGAAGTTTTTCATGAAGGTACTCTTGTGACATAAAATCTAGTACTAGAAACTTGTTAATTTTCTTGCCCGCAGGTGTAAATTAATCTAGTTTCATGAAATTTATTGGGGAATAAAGTACCATGTCTTCAATTCCAAATATTTTCTACCATGAGCCCCATTATAGGATGTGGTTTAAGGCATGGAAATTAGTTGCATCATGACTTATTTTTGTGTCTGTTTATGAGACTTGTTGATACAAAATACGTATTGAACCCATGAAGGCTAATCAAGGAATGCTAAGGTACGTATTGTTTAAGTATAATGCTTATAAATATTTTCAATTTGAACTGTGATGTTTGCTTAGAGGATGAAATTTGATTACTTGAGATTCTTTTGGACTTGAAATTGAAATAACATGAAATTGAATTTGTTAGAGACATTTAGATTCATGATAGATGAACATAATTTTTCTGGCAGATTGCGTGTCTTGATTATGGTGAATTTACTTGTAACCCATGCTCGTATAGACAGTTTTACTGGCAACTTGCATTGGTTTTTTGAGAAGTCACTTTAAACTACAATTTTGACCCAAAATGCCTCTATATTTTTATTTTGTGAAGATTAGTATGTCTATTTTGATATTTACAATTTTGATTGCAATCAAGCTTATAAATTAATTATGATAAATTCTAAAGTAAGTGTAACTCGTTGCTGAAATTCTGTTTGACAACGTCATGTTGGTTATAATGTCTAAAATATAAAGCAATTTTATTTAGGTACATCTTTGAAAGAGTGTTTGCCCAAGTGGGAGAATTAGTGAACGAAAATTGGGCTTCACACTCATTAACTTATTTGCAAGTATAAACTCTACTTAGTGGGAGTTGTTTTAAAATTTTGAGCATTAAGTAGACTTGCATGAATCTATTAAAGCGTTATTCTATCTTCCATGAATTTGTGTTTTGGTTGACAACTCGAATGACAATAATATGTTTAAGTCGCATGAATGGATACTTCGTATATGTGCACATTTTTTTGTTATTGGCAATCATTTGAATTCCTTGATTGATTATTTGTTAATCTTTATAAAGAATTTTGGGGTTCATAAGGACTTACCATAAATGTGGAATTATTAATACATATAAGGTGGTCGTTGGATGCATGTTTTTGTGTAACAGTGGTGAATGCTTTCATGCTTACTTGTACCTTTCATTGAGTTAATATGCATTCATTAACTGAGTAAGGCTATCCTCGAAGGCATATTTTCAAAAGTATTGATTTAAGTATTGTTTTGCAAAATAAGTAACGATGTTGCAGATCAGTGGGAGTTTGAGTTTTGTGTTAGTACTGCCTTACATTTGCAAATGACCTATAAGGTATGTATAGAATCCATGTATTCAGTTTAACTCCAATTCCAGTTGGATTCATTTAGTCACATTTTTCATGTGCTAGTCAATTATTTGATGAAATTTATACTGGATATCAAGTTGTTATCAAATTGCATATTAAATGGCATGTCATGGTTTGTGCACTGCCTCAGTTGTGAGGATTTCCATCTGCCCGCAGATGTTGGAATTCACCATGAAAATAACTGGTACGGTGCATAGATCAGTGTCAAAAACATGTTATTTCATCTTTCTCACAAGTGTTGAATTAATTTGTTTTATGAAGTTTTGGGATATTTTACTTGGACATGTGCCTATTTGATATTTTCAGTTGTGTCCGTTGGCCACAAACATTGTTTGTGTTATTATTGGTCTAATGAAAGTGATGCATGATTATTTTGGAGATGTATTCACACCTGAAGGTTATATTGGTTTCATTAGATGAAGGATATCTGCGTTAGCAGATTTAGGGCTTTGAAGAAGCATAAGCTGGACTTGAGATGATATAAAGTAAGACATTTTGGTTTTTGGTTTAAAATTTCATCTCTTGATCATAATTTGTGTTTCATGTGAATGAGGATCTTAGCATGTGTGATTATGAAGGTTTTGGGTAGTGTCAACCTTACAACCTTGTTAGTTCCATGTTAAGAAATGCATTTGACAGAAATTGCATTAAGGATGAGATGTAATCCCTGTTAGATGGCCACTAAAGTGACATTAGTCTCCAATCTCAAGTATAAATGTGAATATTACATTTTGTAGACCAAGTGGGAGAATGTTGGATTTATCCAATACAAATCAACCTTTAAGTGGTCTACTACATGTAATAGGAATGTAATATTGGAGAATAATGTTGATTGTGATTTGATCTCTTAAGGATATCAATCCTATATAAGGTGTCTTATATTGGAAATAGGATTGATGGAATCCTTAATTGAATATGATTATGATACTTGACTTGGAGGCTAAGAAAGTAAGTTTAGGTTTCCTTATGGATGGAAACCCTAGCTTTTGACATATATAAAAACACCGGTCCCTACAAGCCGTAGAACACAAAACATAATGCTTCCCATACAGTAGTTGTATTTGGCTAGGTGTTTGCAGAAGATCTTGGTTTTGTTGTGCCCTTCACCTTCCTTGCTTGAGCATATGATTACAACGGGAATCAAGTTTATCACTCCTTCTTTTGTGTTTTAATTGTATAATCTATTTTGGTTAACAGTTTCTGCTTTCTTATGCCAATAACCAACGATTTTGAGAAATAAAAATATATTCTTTTTTCTCTTTTCCAAACCCAATTTTAACCCCAGCTTTTTTTTTCTAAAGATGCTTTAGAAAAAAAAAATTAACCACAAGTGAGCTTGCCCATTTTTTTTCTAACAAGAAACGATAGAGCATGTGGACTTTCTTTGGCAATAAAGGATTTAGCTTTGTTTTGTATGGACGAGGGCTTTATGCTAAACTCGTTATTTAATCAAATATACCACAACGCATTCACATTGCAAGTGGAAAATTGCTAGTAGCTCCTTAGTTCTCTGTGACTCTGTCCAAGAATTTTCCAAGCCTTAGACTAGAAACCGTTTGATCCCAAATCAATCTGAATCGCAGCTAAGAACAATCAGATCAAACGTTTCGGTAGGCAATAACTAAGAGAAACTAGAAAACATGTATGACAAGCATTACGCGTAAATTAAGTAAAGATTAGAAGTAGATGAGAAGTAATTTACCTGAACTAATAATTGCCTATGCTGGATAATATTGAATTATCATTAAGCATGAGACTTATACAATCGAATTCAAAGCTTCTGCACTCATTTTGTATGTGGTATTTTCGTAACCTCATCATTGATTGACACGTGTTAAGTTTATGACAATAAAGTTAAGGACGATTATGTTTATGGACACATGTTAATCAATGATAGAACTCACATAAAAATCACACACAAAATAAGTGTAGACGATTTGAAATCCACACAATCACAACAGCCACTGAACAAAGATACTACTTAATTATGTAACACTACCCTCTTGGCATGAGTGGGATTTAATTATTCTCTACCATTTTATTAAACATTAAGTAAATTAATTACATATGTAGATTTTAGGTTGTATGATTAATGCAAAAACAAGTGTGGACTGTGAGAGGCAAGGCCGATCATGTATTGTATGGGGTTGAACGATTACGTTAGTGGATTAAATAATTAGTTGTTAGAAAGACAAGAATCGGTGGGATCGAACCCGCACCAGAGTGCATAAACATGATTGTTTTTCACTATTGTGGTAAAACGCATCTGTTGATATGAATGAGATTTTCGCAGAGGTATCAGTGGCGTTATATTCACTCTCTAAAAAAAATATCATGCACTCCAAATATATAGAAATATATATAAAATAAAAAATAATAAAAAAAGGATACTTGACAGAAGTGCAAAGCCAACAACAATTCCCAGAATATAATGCTATAAATTATAGGAATTGTTAATGATACTCTAAAAATCTCATTTTACACTCCAAACTTTCTATAATTAGAAAGAAAAATACACTTGTGAAAAGTGTAAAATAAAATTTGTGAAATGCTAATAATAGCTCCCTAAATTATTTATTGAAGCAAATACTATAAATACATGTGAATAAAGTCCAAATATATTAGAAAGAGTGCTTTCAATGGAAGGACTATCGTCTGAGATGCTTTTGCTTTATGTTGCTGATGACCCAAGATTTTGAGAAGAAAAAAAACATTTTCTTTTCTCATTTTCAAACCTAATTTTAGCCATAGCTTTCTTTATAAATTGCTTTGGAAAAAAAATCACCTCGATTGGACTTGCAATAAAGGAAATAAATTTACTTCTTTTTTGTTTTTTTGGGTAGAACAATACTTAAGGATAGTGAAGTGAAATAACATTTTTGATAAGATTCCTTAAAAAGAAGGCTAATGCTACGAGACTAAATTTATAGATAAAATTTGTAAATTAAATAATGTGTTATCAATAAGAATAAGCACATTTATCAACGCTTGAATAATAATTCAATCATCAATTTTCATGTAATTTAATTTATAAAATTTAATCTGCCTAGCATTACCCTAAAAAGAAATCACCTCAAGTGAACTTTAATTTTTTTTTATTTATTTTTTATTTTTTTTATACATGAAATGATAAAGCTATCTTTACTTTTGTTTGTGCGGTTGTTTTATGCCTAACTCATCCAAATGAGATGTTAAATTTAAACATTAAATTTAAATTTGAAAGCCTATGAGGCACTTTGATGCTTTTTTAGAATTTTGTTCTCTACCTGATCTGTCAAATTGAATTATTATTTATTACTTCATTTCTTTGTAATTGTGATCTTTGTAATTGTGATAAATATGTTTATAACAACAACAGTAAATAGCTTTATCATGCTAATCACTATTCCTGCTAAGATAAGCCTAAGTCACATATATGAGGTTTGTCAAGTGAATTGTGGTGTGGATGGTTACAGAATTTCATTGGACCTACATGGAGTAAAGACTTTGGAAGACTTTGGGTTACTTGGGAGCCCAAAAGTCCAAGCTTATAACCATTGTATTCCACGTGAGTAAGTTTGAAAGAGAACTAGCCAAATTTCCTACCTAGCAAGCTAACCAACTTAGTTAGGGAAGAACCAAGCCCTGACCCTTAGAGTCATGTGAAAGCCTAGCGAGACATGCATTTAATGAAGAGAGAAGCAGACTTTCCCTTCCTAACTCAAGCAGAAAACCAATGCAAGAAAGCCAAGGGACGCGCTACCAAAAGTAAGACTTGTGTAAAACTGACATGGAAAAGTAGCGCGTCGAGAATGAGGCGCAACCCAGTCTTCACGTGAACAGCCGCGTTTCGTTATCTTACACCAAAATGGAATGTTGCAGTTAGGTCAGGAGAAAGGGGAGAGAAGACCAAGCCACAATTAAAGATTCCTTAGGAACCCTATAGATTAGTCATTCACCTACAAAAAGGGGAGTCAGAAGCCATTAAAGAGGATCCAAGAACTTTGCTGATATGAATGAAATTTTCGCAAAGATATTAGTGGCATTATTGGCACTCTCTAAAAAAATCATGCACTCCAAATATATAGAAATATAAAAAGAAAAAGATACTTGATAGAAGTGCAAAGCCAATAACAGATCCCAAAATAGAATGCTATACATTATGGAAATTGTTGTTGGCACCCAAAGCACTCCGAACTTTCTATAATTAGAAAGAAAATACACTTGTGAAGAGTATAGAATGAGATATGTAGAGTGCTAATAACAGTTCTCTAAATTATTTGTTAAAGCAAATACTATAAATGGATGCTAATAGAGTCCAAATATATTAGAAAGAGCGCTTTCAATGGAAGGGACCATAGTCTGAGCTGCTTTTGCTTTATGTTGCCAATGATGACCCATGATTTTGAGAAAAAATAGATTTTTTTCACTTTTCAAACCTAATTTTAGCCTCAGCTTTCTTTATAACATGCTTTGAAAAAAATCACCTCGACTGGACTTGCAATAAAGGAAATAGCTTTACTTTTTTTTTTCTTTTTTTTTTTTGGGTAGAACGTTGCTTAAAGATAGTAAAGTGAAAATGAACCTTTTTATAAGATTCCTTAAAAAGAAGGATAATGCTAGGAAGACTAAAATTGTAGATAAAATTTACACCCTTTAAAAAGTATCATGCACTCCAAATATAAACAAATATAAAAAGAAAAAGATACTTGATATAGATGAATGCGAATAAATAGACAAATTATATTAGAAAAGAGTGCTTTGAATGGAAGCAACTATGGTTTGAGCTACTTCTGCTTTCTGTTACCAATGACCCACGATTTTGAGAAAAAAACAACTTTTTTTCTCTTTTCCAAACCCAATTTTAATCTTAACTTTTTTATAGAGTGATTCTCACTTTACTATCCTCAAATATTGTATAATTTCAATTTTTATACATAATTTTTTTCATCCCACTTTCATACCTAAAATGTGAATTTTATGACACTTTCATACTTTTGTTAGTCATTCCATCAAGAGCTCATGACATAACTTATTAACAGGACGATGACTGTGTATCCATGTGCTACTGCGGCTCTATCTAGTGGGTAAATCCAACAACCAGCCCCAATAAGAAACCATGACATAAACCCTTCTTCCTTCATAATCCAAATCCTCAATTCCAATCCAAATATTCTCGTCCTGAAGTTGAAGCCTTTGATTCGGCGCTGGTGCTAGCACTTGCCGAACTAATACGATGGGTGTAACAAAGAAGCAAAAATAGCGATCCCAGAAAAATACCGATAGAGAACAATACTTTTGTCATGTCGTAAATACAACTCAGGTGCACTCCTTTGACTGCAAGGAAGAAAACGAAAGGAAGAATTGAAATACAACCTGTTTGGGTGGAAATTTGACATTGGGCTTTATGATGATGGAGGCCCAATGAATGCAAAAGTAAAATGAGAGATTGGGCTCGGGCAAGCAAGCAGCCCAGGAGAATTTAAAACCATTTCAGCAAGGCATAGGCCACATGCCTATGTGAGAAGTGATGGGTGACAGAAGGTAGCTCACCCCAGCAAAAAGCACTTTTCAAGGGCATGGATGAGTAAATAAGTGATGACTCATCACCTTCCGAAAGCCATCAGCAAAAGGGCGAAGCTTGGATAGTTAAGTTAAATCGTCTATAAAAATAGAAAGGGACATCGAAGACAAAGACACTTAACCAATCAATCAAAAGACATCCCACTTTGCTCTCAAACAAGCAAGAAACTAGAAAGCCGCATTTTGTCTAGACTCTGTCCCTCTTTGGTCATAAAATCCTCTTCGAAAGTAATCTTTTGCCAAGTATAGAAGCTCTGCTACCTTCCCCCAGTGTTATAGTATCAATTCCCTTGAGTAAAACCTATTTACATTTCATTCTCCAGAGCCTACAAATCCTTGTAAACACAAAGAGAAGTGGTTGCAAGAAGTTGAATCTTGACCGAGTCTCTTTTGTTTATACTTACATAAAGTAGATTTGTTGTTTAATGCTTATCTCATTATGTTTTTAAATCACTTCAACTGTTCTTCGTTCAAAGTTTCGCCTATGATCATTATGTCCTAACTTAGTGACTTTACTTCTTTAAAGTTTTAACTTTAATGTCTGGAAGGGCGCTGAACCCCCTTCATTTTGTCATACAATATTATGAGTAAAAGTCCTTGTTTACAAGGAAAAAAAAGAACTTTATACAGATTTAATCCATCTGTGACAATCCATTGATAAATCAAGAAGTCTAAGTGACTTGTGGCGCAAGTAATCAATCCAGTTCACAACTAAATAACAATATGTTATATAAAGATACAAACATAATAGTGACACACTTAGATCTATGTTAGTCTTGATTGTGAGCCTCAAGGCCTAACCAAAGGCCCTACAAATGCACCTTTCAAACTAACAGCAAACTCATATTGCAGCACACCAAGTAGCAAACCTTGCCTGACAGGCAAGAGACCTGTGGAGTTGTGCGAGGGATAGATCCAGCCCGAACACAACCCAGGTGGGAAGTAGCTCAAGATTATAAGCTCTGAGCTAGACTTGTCCCTCCCCGATGTGGGACAAACTGTCCACACACCATCAACTATCAACATGCTCACCTTACGTGTAACTAATTTTCAAGTCTACATGTGGATAACAAGTAGGTGATGCATGAGCAATGTGTGGCCCTTTTGGGCTTTTACATGAAGGACAATCTTCTCTAATATAATAATGAAATTGGGCACCATAAAATCAATTGGTAATATAAGTAGTAGCCCAAGATCATATAAGCCTTACCTAGACTTATCCCTCACCGATGTGGAACAAACTCTCCACACATCATCAACTCTCAACATTTAGAATGAACTTTTATTTGGGAGAAAGTTTGCAGAAAGGTTGAGAAAATTGTTTGAGAATTGAGAATTGTAGCAGGAATTGGTGGAGTTTAGGAGTTGAAGCATTGTTGGACTTGACATTAATGTTTTAATTGTTTCATATTTTCATGTGGAGTTCTTGTGCCATATCATTGCATAATTATAGTCCATGTGAGAGCCACGTCATGCTTTAACGAAAGTGCTGACGGAAAAGTTAGTGGAAATTTGAGAGGGTCACTAAATCAAACTTTAGATGTGAAAGTGCAATTAAAAAAAAACTTTAAATATGAAAGTTGAAATTTCATGATACTTAAAGATAATAAATTGAAAATTACCCTTTTCATAGGATTGCTTTAAAAAAATCACCTCAATTGGACTTGCTTTTTTGCCTTTTTTTTTTTTTTTTTTTATTTTTTTTTTATTTTTTTACAAGAAAAGATAGAATAAGTAGACCTGCTTTGGCAATAAAGGAAAGGGGAAATAGCTTTATCCTTTTCATAGGATTCCTTTAAAAGAATCACCTCAAGACTTGCTTTTTTTCTTTTTCTTGTTTAACAAGAAACGATAGAGTAAATAGACTTACTTTGGCAATAAGGGAAAGGGAAATAGCTTTACCCTTTTCATAGGATTCCTTTTAAAAAATCACCTCAACTGGACTTGCTTTTTAGCATTTTTTTTGGACCAGGATCCTCTCCTAATCTAAGGATGAGGATCCTCATAACCAAGAGATGTGGACCGTTGGATAAAAATCCAACGGTTATAATTATTATAATTTTAAGGGGATTCCCTGTTTGTAGCCGTTGAATAAAAATTCAACAGCCCATATCCCTTGATCATGAGGATCCTCATTCTTAGATTAGGAGAGGATCCTGGTCCATTTTTTTAACAAGAAACGATAGAGTAAGTAGACTTACTTTACCCCTTTCATAGAATTCCTTTAAAAAAATCACATCAACTGGACTTTTTTTTTTTCACAAGAAACGATAGAATAAGTAGACTTGCTTTGGCAATAAAGAAAAGGGGAAATAGCTTTCCTTTTGTTTGGAAGTGGCTTTATGCAAAACTCGTTAGTTAATCAATATATTGCAACTCATTAACATTGCAAGTCGAAAATTGCTAGCAGCTCCTTAGTTCCCTATATAAGAGAAGCAGAGGCAGCCACTCAGAACACAAGTTCAAAGAAAACAAAGCCATCTCACATTTTAATTCATCAATCTCAACTAAGAGTAAGAACAATCCGATCATCACAAAGGTTAGAAGTTAAATAACGTAAGTATTTATCACACACACCGTATATTAGCGAGAAATAATAGTGGTACGCTTGCAATCTCTAATTCGTGTTCATGTAAATGCCCGGCCGCCTTCACGCAGGGCCATGGAAAATTTATGGTGTCGAACAAATTCACTTTTCTTCTTTCCTTTGTGATTAATCTGTGTTCCTTTGTCTCTAATTTTTTCTTTTAGTTTCTTGTTATCTTTGCACCATTTTGAGTTGTTCATGGGTGTTCATTTTTCCGTAGGGTTTTGCAGAAGATTTGTACATAGTATATTTGTTTTTCGAGCTGTTAGGCTATCAAATAACAAAATGTATAACAAAGAGTATTTCAAAGTGCCTCCAGAAATTAAATAGGTCTTATCGTTTGTACATGCTCTCAGGTTGCAAAATGGGATCGGGACAAAGTTCGGAGAGCTCAGACAGGGGAAATGACGAGAAGCCTTCGTACAACTTAGGCACAATTGCTGCTGGTGCTGCTGCAGGAATTGGTGTACTGGCTTGGGGTTTATCTGAACTTGTTTCATCAGCTGGTGAGGAAAAGAAGAAAATGATGAAAGCTCCAGGACAAGATAAAATCATAGAGAGGGAAGGGTTTCAGCGTGATCCTAAAGGCTATTTCAGAGACTTGCGCAATAAGTAGGAACTTCTCTTGAACCGTTGAATATATGAGATTATGCCTTTACTATTGTTAATCTATCTTTTGTTATTAAACTATCCTAATGGGAACTTGCAGCTTGTTGTCTTGTAGATGGGGATTACTGTTGTTTCATATAGTGATTAGGGTTTTTGCTTTCTATTTTAATTTCTTATGTTTATCATCGGTTTAATGGTAGTCGAGTTCAAAACTTGCTGAACTTTGGATGTGACAAAAGCCAACAAGATAAGAAGATGCTAAATAAGTATCCGATCATTCGATGCAACCAAAAATTTGACCTACTCACAGGTAATAGGATCTCAGTGATGCCGTTGTCAAATTGGGGATCACATAAGAAGATTTATTTTCTTAGTCTCTCGTACAAGTGAATTGGATGAATGAAATAGGTTTGAATGCTAAGCTATTTAAATCATCTCAACCTTTGGATTAAAACTAAAATTTTTTAATCCAAAAAATTTAGGTTTTAACCTATTAACAACTTTTCTGCTCTAACTCCAAGAACAAAGATACTACTTAATTATGTAACACTACTTTCTTGGCACAAGTGGGATTTAATTATTCTCTACCATTTTATTAAACATTAAGTAAATTAATTACATATGTATATTTTAGGTTGTATGATTAATGCTAAAACAATTGTGGACTGTGAGAGGCAGGGCGAATCATGTATTGTTTGGAGTTGAACGATTACGTTAGTGAGTTAAATAATTAGCTGTTAGAAAAAGGGGAATCGATGGAATCGAATCTTCACCAGAGTGCATAAACATGATTGTTTTTTACTATTACGGTAAAACACATTTGCTGATATGAATGAGATTTTTGCAAAGATATCAGTGGCATTATATTCACTCTCTACAAAAATATCATGCACTCCAAATATATAGAAATATATAAAAAAAAATAAAAAAGGATACTTGATAGAAATGCAAAGCCAACAACAGCCCCAAAATATCAACGGAAGGACTGTCATCTGAGATGCTTTTGCTTTATGTTGCTGATGACCCATGATTTTGAGAAAAAAAACATTTTCTTTTCTCATTTTCAAACCTAATTTTAGCCGCATTTTTCTTTATAAAATGCTTTGGAAAAAAAAAAAATCATCTCGACTGGACTTGCAATAAAGGAAATAGCTTTACTTTACTTTTGTTTTTTTTTTTGGGTAGAACGATACTTAAGGATAGTGAAGTGAAATAACACTTTTGATAAGATTCCTTAAAAAGAAAGCTGATGTTAGGAGATTAAATTTGTAAAGTAAATGATGTGTCACCAATAGTAATGAACACATTTATCAACGCTTGAGTAATAATTCAATCATCAACTTTCATATAATTTAATTTATAAAATTTTATTTATAAATTTAGTGTCGCATTCCAGTCCCACTCCGTCGTAGCACGATATTGTCCGCTTTGGGCACCGGCCACGCCCTCACGGTTTTGTTTATGGGAACTCACGCGAGAACTTCCTAGTGGGTCACCCATCCTAGGATTGCTCTCGCCCGAACTCGCTTAACTTCGGAGTTCCGATGGAATCCGAAGCCAATGAGTCCCTGAAAAACCTCGTGCTATATGGAGGTGGGCATATACATCTAAGGCACATCACCCCCCTCCGTCGGGCAATATGGGATGTTACAATCCTCCCCTGACGTCCTCGGCACACTCACACCACACGGTAGAGTGGCTATGATATCAAATTGTCACATCCTAATCCGGCTCCACCATAGCACGATATTGATCGCTTTGGACCCTGGCCACATCCTCACAATTTTGTTTCTAGGAACTCACGCGAGAACTTCCTAGTGGGTCACGCATCCTAGAATTGCTCTCACCCGAACTCACTTAACTTCGGAGTTCCGATGGAATCCGAAGCCAATGAGTCCCCAAAAGGCCTCATGCCATATAGAGGTGGGCATGTACATATAAGGCACATCATCCCCCCTCCGTTGGGCGATGTAGGATGTTACATTTAGTCTGCCTAACATTACCCTAAAAAGAAATCACCTCAAGTGAACTTGCTTTTTTTATTTACATGAAACGATGTAGCGAGCTTTAGTTTTGTTTTTGCGGTTGTCTTATGCCTAACTCATTATTTATTCAATATATTGCAACTAATTCACATTGCTGGGAAAATTGCTAGCAGCTCCTTAGAGCATCTCAGAATGAGATGTTAAATTTAAACATAAAATTTAAATTTGAAAGCCTATAAGGCAGTTTGATGTTTTTTAGAATTTTGTTCTCCACCTGATCTGTCAAATTGAATTATTATTTATTACTTCATTTCTTTGTAATTGTGATAAATATGTTTATAGCAACAACAATAATAAATAGCTTTATCATGCTAATCACTATTCATGCTAAGATAACTCCTTATGTCTGGGGTTTGTCAAGTGAATTATGGTGTGGTTGGTTACGGAAGTTCATTGAACCTATGTGGAGTCAAGACTTTGGAAGACTTTGGGTTGCTTGGGAGCCTAAAAAACAAGCCTATAACCATTGTATTCCACGTGAGTAAGTTTGAAAGAGAACCAGACTAATTCCCTCATTTCCCTAGCTAGCTAACCAACTTAGTTAGGGAGAAACCAAGCCTTGACCCTTAAAGTCACGTGAAAGCTTGGCTAGACATGCATTTAATGAAGAGAGAAGCAGACTTTCCCTTCCTAGCTCACACAGAAAACCATCGCATGAAAGCCAGGTGACGCATTAGCAAAAGTAACGCTTGTGGAAAACTGACATGGGAAAATAGTGCCTCGAGAAGAGGTGCAGCGCAGTCTTCACATGAATGGCTGCATTTAGTTATCTTACACCAAAAAGGAGTGTTGCAGTTAGGTCAGGAAAAAGGGGAAGGAAGACCAAGCCACAATTAAAGATTCCTTAGGAACCCTATAGATTAGTTATTCACCTACAAAAAAGGGAGTTAGAAGCCATTAAAAAGGATCCAAGAATTCTGCCGATATGAATGAAATTTTGGCAAAGATATTAGTGGCGTTATTGGCACTTTCTATAAAAAGTCATGCACTCCAAATATATAGAAATATAAAAAGAAAAAGATACTTGATAGAAGTGCAAAGCCAACAACAGATCCCAAAATAGAATGCTATACATTATGGGAATTGTTATTGGCACCCAAAAAAACTCATTTTGCACTCCGAACTTTCTATAATTAGAAAGAAAATACACTTGTGAAGAGTGTAGAATGAGATTTGTGGAGTGCTAATAACAGTTCTCTAAATTATTTGTTAAAGCAAATACTATAAATGGATGCGAATAGAGTCCAAATTTAAATATATTAGAAAGAGCGCTTTCAATGGAAAGGACCATAGTCTGAGCTGCTTTTGCTTTATGTTGCCAAAGACCCACGATTTTGAGGAGGAAAAAAAAAAAAAAAAAAAACAGATTCTTTTACTTTTCAAACCTAATTTTAGCCTCAGCTTTCTTTATAATATGCTTTGAAAAAAAATCACCTCGACTAGACTTGCAATAAAGGAAATAGCTTTACTTTTTTTTTTTTGGTACAACGATACTTAAAGATAGTAAAGTGAAAATGAACCTTTTTATAAGATTCCTTAAAAAAAAGGTAATGCTAAGGAGACTAAACTTGTATACAAAATTTGCAAACCAAATGATGTGCCATAAAAAAGAACGAGCACGTTTATTAACGTTTGACTAATAATCTAATCATCAACTTTCATGTCATTTAATTTACAAAATTTTATCTATAAATTTAGTTTCCTAGCACTACCCCCAAAAAGAAATCACCTCAAGTGGACATGTTTTTTTTTTTTTTTTTTTTTTTTTTTTTAAATACATGAAACGATAGAGCTAACTTTACTTTTGTTTGTGCGGTTGTTTAATGCCTAACTCATTATTTAATTAATATATTGCAACTCATTCACATAGCTAGGAAAATTGCTAGCAGCTCCTTAGAGCATCTCCGAATGAGATGTTAAATTTAAACATAAAATTTAAATTTGAAAGCCTATCACTTTGATCTTTTTTAGAATTTTGTTCTCCACCGGATATGTCAAATTAAACTATTATTTATTACATCATTTTGTTTATAATTGTAATAAATATATTTAGAACAATAGTAAAAATGATAAAATATATTTATTAATCAATTGAAAATGAATTTGAAGTTGCTGTCAAATTTGACAGTAACCATCTTTGATTCCAATCCACGTCATACCACATAAGAATTGACATTTCGGTTGAAAAACACTAATTATCTTTTTATTACTGTTATTGTTGATATAAACATTTTGATATCTCTTTTAGAAATGTTCCTAGTTCATGTATAAGAGAAGCAAAGGCAACCACTCAAAACACAAGTGAAAGCACAAGTTCAAACAAAAGAAAGCCTTCTCAGTTTTAAATTTTAATTCATCAAACCTCTTCTCTGTCCAAGAATTTCCAAGCCCTAGACTAAAAGTCTTTTGATCCCATATCATTCTGAATCTCAGTTAAAGAACAATCCGATCATCACAAACCAAAAACAAGCGTGGACTGTGAGAAGCAGGCCTATGTATTGTTTGGAGTTGAACCATATTGTTAATGAATTAAATAATTAGTTATTGGAGAGAGGGAAATTTTCAGGATTAAACTTGCACTAGAATGCATAAGCATTATTGTTGTTTCATACTACGGTAAAACAATATTTGCCGATATGAGTTAGGTTTTTGTAAAAAATATTGGTCATGTTATTGACACCGTCTAAAAAGTATCATGCACTCCAAATATGTACAAATATAAAAAGAAAAAGATACTTGATATAAATGAATGCGAATGACTAGACAAAATATATTAGAAAATAGTGCTTTGAATGGAAGTGACTATGGTTTCAGCTACTTTTTCTTTCCGTTACCAATGCCGCGATGTTGAGGGAAAAAAAAAACAATTTTTTTCTCTTTTCCAAACCCAATTTTAATTTTAGCTTTTTTATAGAGTGATTCTCACTTTATTATCCTCAAATATTGTAAAATTTCAATTTTCATAAGTAAATTTTGTTTTGTCCCACTTTCATACTTAAAATGTAAATTTTATGACCTTTCCGTATTTCTGTTAGTCTTTCCATCAAGAGCTCATGACATTACTTATTAACAGGATGATGACTGTACATCCATGTGCTACTGCGGCTCCATCTGGTGGGTAAATCCAACAAACAGCCCAATAAGAAACCCTAACCTAAACCCTTCTTCCTTCACAATCCAAATCCTCAATTCCAATCCAAATATTCTCGTCCTGAAGTTGAAGCCTTTGAGTCGGCTCTGGTGCTGGCACTTGCCAAACTGATATACAACCCAAGTGCACTCTGCGAGGAAGAAAACGAAAGGAAGAAGACGAAAGGAAAATCGAAATACAACCTAGGTGGGAAAATGGGTTCAAAGGCGAAATAAAAAAAAATGGGTCAGTTTCATCTCCTTCAAATTCCTCCAATTCCTCTTCGGAAAGCGCAATTTGCTCGTCATCCAGATATAACCTAGATGAGAAGCAGCGTTCTAAGCCCAAATCGAAATCTCGAACGTTTCATTATCCGCAGGGTTCTTCTAATTCGTTGATGAACTCCCCTCGTCACCAAGAAAATTGTGGAGGAAGCTGAAGAAGGCGATGAAGGAGGAAGAGAAGATTTGCAGAAAGTCTGAGAAAATTGTCAAGAGGGCTAAGCAGGCATCGGCTAGGATGAGTGCGGCTATCGTTGAAGACGAACGTAGTAATGATTAGCGATAAAATTGGAGTTTCATCTTTAAACAATTAACAATAAGAGAAGCAGCTCAAGATTATAAACTCTTTGCTAGACTTGTTTCTTCCCAATGTGGAACAACTTTTTCACACACCATCAACTTACATGTTTTCCTCAGCCAATTTTCAAGTCTACATGTGGATAACAAGTGGGTGATGCATGAGCAACGTGTGCCCCCTTTAGAGCTTTTACATAAGGGACAATCTTCTCTAATACAATGATGAAATTGGACATCATAAAACTAATTGGCAACATAAACAGTAGCCCAAGATCTATAAGCCTTACCTAAACTTGTCTCTCACCAACGTGGGACAAACTCTCCACACATGATAAAACCTAAACATTTAGAATGAACTTTTATCTGGGAGCAAGTTTGTAGAGAGGTTGAGAAAATTGTTCGAGAATTGAGACCTGTAGCAGGAATTGGGGGAGTTGAGGAGCTGAAGCATTGTTGGACTTGACATTAATGTTTTAATTATATCATATTTTCATGTGGGGGTTTCTGTGCCATATGATTGCACAATTATAGTCCATATGAGCGTCACGTCACGCTTTAACCAAAGTGTTGACGGAAAAATTAATGAAAATTTGAGAGGGTCACAAAAGCAAACTTTAGGTGTGAAAAAAAATAAAAAATAAAAAAACTTTAGATATGAAAGTTGAAATTTCACATTACTTAAAGATGGTAAATTGAAAATTACCCTTTTCATAGGATTCCTTTTAAAAAATCACCTTAATTGGACTTGCTTTTTTGCTTTTTCTTTTGTTTTTGTGTTTTTTTTTTTTGGTTTTTTAATAACAATAAACAATAAAGTAAGTAGACTTGCTTTGGCAATAAAGGAAAGGGGAAATAGCTTTATCATTTTCATAGGATTCCTTTAAATAAAATTACCTCTACTGGACTCGCTTTTTTTTTTTTTTTTTCACAAGAAACGATAGGTTAAGTAGACTTGCCTTGGCAATAAAGAAAAGGGGAAATAGCTTTCCTTTTGTTTGGAAGTGGCTTTATGTCAAACTCGTTAGTTAATCAATATATTGCAACTCATTAACATTGCAAGTGGAAAATTGCTAGCAGCTCCTTAGTTCCCTATATAAGCAGCAGAGGCAGCTACTCGGAACACAAGTTCAAAGAAAACAAAGCCATCTCACTTTTTTTAATTCATCAATCTCAACTAAGAACAATCCGATCACCACAAAGGTTAGAAGTTAAATAGCACAAGTATTTATCACACACACACCGTATATTAGCAGGAATAGTGGTATGCTCACAATCTCCAAATTCATGTTCATGTAAATGCCCAGCTGCTTACACGCAGGGCCATGGTGAATTTATGGTGTCAAACAAATTCACTTTTCTTCTATCCCTTGTGATTAATCTGTGTTTGTTTCTCTCTAATTTTTTTCCTTTTTTTTTTCTTTTAGTTTCTTGTTATCTTTGCACCATTTTGAGTTGTTCATGGGTGTTCATTTTTCCGTAGGGTTTTGCTGAAGATTTGTACATAGTATTTCTTTTTTCGAGCTGTTAGGCTATCAAATAACAAAATGTATAACAAAGAGTATTTCAAAGTGCCTCCAGAAATTAAATAGGTCTTACCGTTTGTACATGCTTTCAGGTTGCAAAATGGAATCGAGACAAAGTTCGGAGAGCTCAAGGCAGGGAAATAAGAAGAAGTCTTTGTACAACTTAGGTGCAATTGCTGCTGGCGCTGCTGCAGGAATTGGTCTACTGGCTTGGGGTTTATCTGCACTTGCTTCATCAGCTGGTGAGGAAAATAAGAAAATGATGAAAGCTCCTGGAAAAGAGGAAATCATAGAGAGGGAAGAGTTTGAGCGTGATCCTAAAGGCTATTTCAGAGACTTGCGCAATAACTAGGAACTTCTCTTGAACCGTTGAACATATGAGATTATGCCTTTACATTTTTTTAATCTATCTTTTGTTATTAAACTATCCTAGTGGGAACTTGCATCTTGTTGTCTTGTAGATGGGGATTACTGTTGTTTCATATGGTGATTAGGGATTTTGCTTTCTATTTTAGTTTCTGATGTTTATCATCGGTTTAATGGTAGTGAAGTTCAAAACGTGCTGAACTTTGGATGCTAAATAAGTATCCAACCATTCGGTGCAACCAAAAATTTGACCTACTTACGGTAATAGGATCTCAGTGATGCCGCTGTCAAATTGGGGATCACATAAGAAGATTTAATTTCTCTGTCTCTCGTACAAGTGAATTGGATGAATGAAATAGGTTTGAATGCTAAGCTATTTAGACCATCTCTAATCCCTGGATTAAAATTTAATTTTTTTAATCTAGAAAATTTAGGTTTTAACATAGAAACAATTTTTCTGATCCAACCCTTATAACTTAAAATTTTAGCCCCAAATTATTAAAGAATGAATTTAGGCTAATTAAAAAAATATTATGTAGATTGTCCTAAATTAATTTTATGAACATTTTAACCTAAAAATATTTAAATTCCAATAACTATTGAAAATTACTAAACCGACACAAGAAACACTATGGAAGAATATGAAACACATGATAGAGATGTATAAACACAAAACACATGAAACCATGATTAATAGAAACAATAATTAATAAGCCAACTTAATACAAAGGATAATTAATAAACTACATAGACTTAATACAAAAGATAATTAATAAATTGCATAAACTTAATACAAACGATAATCAATAAACTACAGAATGATAATTAATGATAATATTCACCACCTTGACATGGTGGTGGATTTTCTGGTGGACTTGGTGGTGGATGTGGGATATAGCCTTGAGGTGAATCATCATCTTGAAATATATTCCTTGTGGCATGCCTTCACAAAATTTCCTTTTGCTTATCACGTAAGAACTTCTTCCTATCTTGAGTGTATTTGTTGAGGTTCTCCCTCAACAAATCACATTCAAACCTTCCATGCTCCCTTTCCCCTTCCTTCATAAAGGCCAAGCGCATTCGGGCCGCTTCTTCCTCCCGAGAGCTATGGCTTTCGGCCAATTTTGCAAATCCGGTAGAAATGGTTGTGCTAACCGGATCTTGCATCTTCCCCTTTCTCTTTGCTTCCTTTTGCTTATCTTTTCCCGGAAGCCTTACAAAAGAAGAAGTTGGGGTCACCAAATCAACACACTCGTCTGACATCATTCGTGTTTGCGGCTTCACTATCAAATAATTTTTCCACATTGTTGGTTTGCATCGGTTCCCCACCTCGGACAATCACTACTACAAAAAACACTTTGTGAGACGAAATAAGTTTGTTGTGCAAAGTACAATTTTGTCACACAAAACCTTGCATGATGAAATTTTGGTCGCGCATGGTTCGTTGCGCAAAGCTCATGAACATAGGGTCTGCGCGACGAAATATTTTGTCGCTTAAGGTTTTTGACTTTTTGTTTTATTATTTCTCTTATATTAATTTAATTATATTAATTGTTTGCTCGATGAAATATTTGGTAGAGCAAATTTTTCGAATTTTTACTTTTTAAATTTAATTTAATTGTATAATTTTATTTTTTTAATTACTTTATTTTAAATTGACATATTCAAAATAAAATTACTTATGAAAAATAGTGATAAAATTATCCAATATATATATAATATATTCAAAATGTACACGTAAATTAACAATGTACAATAATAAAATCCTAATACAAGTCTATTGTCGTGGTAGTGGCGGGGGTTATGGTTCGATAGCGTCCTAATCCTCAACTTTAACCGTCAAAGTCTCGATGATTTCCTCCAAAAAATAAAATAAAATAAAACATAGTCAAATAACCAAAAAATTGGCATAATCTCCGCTAAAATTGGTATATGACAAATCCGACCCCAAACTCCACCTCTCACCCTATACTCGACCCTAAACCCCACACCAAACTCAAAATTAACTCCAAAAACACATTAATGCAAAAAAAAAAAAAAAAAATTGGGGATAATATACCTTTTGGCAAGATTGAGAGTGATTGAGAATGAGTGGGAGGAGTAAGTGTGAAAGAATTAGAGGAGATAGTGAGAGAGAGATGAGAGAGTGAGTGAGAGTGAGAGATAATGAAGAGAAAGAGAGGAGAGATTAAGTGAGAGGAGTGAGTGAGAGAGAGAGGGTCAGATTTGGGAAAGGGAAAAGGGAAAAGAAATGAGAGGTAAGAGAACATAAAAAGACATTGAGAAAATTGTGGAGGAGTTATTTAGCTTTTAAAAACCATATCACTTTGCGCAACGAAATATTGGTCGCACAAAAAGTCTTCAAAAAAATTTTAAAAAAAAATCCCACGTCCCATTTTTGTCACCCGCACAAATTTCCCGAGTCCTATTTTTGGCTTTTGCCCAAATTTAAGGATTTTGCCCGACGAAATATTGGTTTGCCATGCAAAATTTATAAAAATAATTTTATAAATAATAAAAAAGAAAATAATTTTATTTTACAATTTAAAATATAAATAAATTAAAATAAATAAGGTTTATGTGACCAAATGTGTATTTGTCGTGCAAAGAAAATAATAATAAATAAAGAAATAATTTAGTTTAATAGTCTAAAATATAAAAATAAATAAATAAATAAGTAGATAAGGTTTAGGCGACGAAACATTGATAATCGTCGAGCAAAGTTTAAAAAAAAAATAATAAAAACTTATGAAAATAACTATATTTTAAAATTTATTGGATTACGTCGCGCAAAGATTTAAAAAAATAATTTTTTATCTTATTTATTTTTGTAAAGACTTTGTGTGACGAAGTTTAAAGTTTTGTCACACAAAGTGACTTTGCGGGACGATATGTGTTTCGTCGTGCAAAATTTTATTGTGCAAGACTTTGCGCGACGATGTGTATTTCGTTGGGCAAGGGGTTTTTTTACTAGTGAATCCTTGAGGGCGTCCCAAGCATGATGCAACTTAAAAGTTTGATTTTTGGCGTAGTTCTTGTCTTATAAATTGCCATTGCTTTGTCACCTTATGCAAGGAATGCATAAATACAATTAGTTGCAAAATAAGATTATGTACATGACAAATAAAATATCAACAAATAAACTCACCACTTCTATAACACTCCTTCCTCTAGCCATGTCAACCGCAGCTCTCTCTAAGCTTCCCTTCCAAAGTGTACAGTTTGTTGATAACCTTCCACCAATTGTAAACACTACCAACATCCCTTCGGCCGGCATTGGAGTTTTCCTTGAACTTATCAACAATTTTAGCCCACAAAACCTTTTTATTTTAATTCGTGCCAACAACTTCATCTTCGCTAATTGAAACCCATGCCAAGCACAAAGCAACATCTTCCTCAAATGACCAATTACGACCTCTAATATGATCTTTTGCCATCTTAAAAATTTTGGAAATGGGAAGAAATGGTTTTGGAAGATGGTAGAAAAAAATTGGAAGAATTGTCGGAGAAAAATGAGTATTGTATAGATGTTTCAACAAATACATAGGTATTTATAGAGTTTTTGTATGAATTTTGAGTTAAATAATTTTTTTAATTATTTTAGCCGTTGGATTTAAATTTGGGCCCCTAGATTTTTTTGGGTAAATTACACAAAGCTACCTCAACTATAGGTCGAATTACAATCTCATATCTCATGTTTTAAACATTGCAATGTCATACCTTAACTTATGAATTCGTTGCAATGTTAGACCTTTGTTAATTTTTCTATCAATTTGACTGTTAAATGCTGACGTGGCACGAACAGACCCAACTGAAATAAAAATAATAATAAATTATTAATTTTTATTTAACCTTTAAAATAAATTAATTTAACCATTAAAATTAATTTTGAAAAAAAAAACTATGGAGGACGACACAAACAGCACACCTCCTCTTTGAGGAAGACCAATTTTTCCATCCCTCCCCACTGCATCTTGCGCCATGGCGCCACCCTCTCCTTAATCAAACAACACATGTTCCACAGTATCGTCTCCGCGTGCTCCATCGCCGTACTTGACACTTTCAGCAGCCTCTGCACAATCCTCGACACATACTTGCCATCCTCTCATATCTTCCCCGACCCCTCATTCACCGACGACGTCGTTTCCAGCACCTTCAACACTTTCTCCACTGTCGTCGTCGTGGAATTTGAGTCCCACAGGAACTTGGACAACAACTACACTGCTTCTAAATGGATAAATCTAACCTTCACTCTTTTCGGGGTCAACAAGGCAAGCAAGCAAGAGAGACTCGCTTCAATGTATGTCGGGTCCTCGCCGAATTCGATGGTTTGTCCAAGTCCTCTTTTATGGCTACGGTAATCATCGAGAAAAATTGGTCCCGTCCCTAATCAGACACCGTTCCGGCCCGGTCCAGCTTCGAGAAACACACCGATTTGATCGTCCTGAGAAAAACTTCACTGTGAATAAGGTTTTGCAATCTGGGTTCTCTTTTAAGCTTGTAAAAAAATGGGAAGAGAGAAGCGAGGATAGATGAGGGAGATAGAAGGAGGAAGTGAGGTGAGGACGAAGAGGACCTCATATTCAAAGTTTCTCATTTCTCGTTCGTTCGTAAATTTTTCATACTTTCTTATTCCTAGAATTTTTTTTAATTTTTTGAATAGAGGTAAGAGAAAAATACAATTGCAGGAAATTCAGAAACCACGACGAATGGAACTTCCTATGTTCAAAGATCCAAATCAAGTAATGGAGGATGAGACATAGCCCCACCATGAGGATCCACGAGACTTACCGCGATAAGAAGAGTAACCTTGCCACTACAGAGAACCACCACCATGGTAGCCACGACAATTACCGTAGCAGTGGAGAGTAGGACAGCTGCATGACAACTGGGCCACGAAGCAATGACATTTGTAGCCAATGGAGCAGTATCCCAATGAGCAGTTGTAAAGTAGCAAGCCCACGTGGCAGTGACCTAGCAAGCAGTTACAATACGGCCAGCCTAAGACCTGCAGGCCCAAGAAGCCGCGCGAGCCCAAGTCGCATCGAAATGAGGAAGGGCCCAGTGTCCACGCGCCCCTGCGGCCTAGCCCACGCTTGCAATCTAGCTCTTGACCAATATCCGACCCACACTCGCAGTCCAGCCCACTATTGTGGCACACCTAGCTGCCCAAATTGGTCCAAGATCGGTTCAACTGTCCCAACTTCATATGTCTGGATCGACGATTGAACCGAGGGTATTTTCACCCTATTTATTTGCATATTTGACATATCCTAACTCAAATCTCGCACCCGGAGTCCATTACACTTCGACTACTTAAGGAGACATATACCGTCTATGCTCTTCCATTCCAAATGGGGAACAACACTTGTCTCGATAAGTCATAGGGTTGACAAGCGCCTACGCGCAGTAGACGACTTAGTGAATCAACTCTTGTAGCAAACCAAGACGCAGTGTGCCCTATAGACGTGTCCCAAAGTAAGAAAATGGTAGATGACTAACCTCTCAAGCAGCATCCTGGCAAGCAGCCCATCAGCCAACCACAAACTAAGCGTTCTGGCAATGTACACTCCCAACTGGCCCTTAAGATAGCATATACTCTCGTCTTAGCACGTGGAGAAGCGTGCACTCTCGATTAGGGCCATAGACGAGCACACATTTGCGATTGAGGCCACACTTCGATAATCAACATGAGCCACCTTCCAAGCAAACTATTCATTCGTGGTTAGGCCTGCAAGGAGCATCCGTTACCTCACATCGGAGTAGGCAGCATGACGAACGGAGAAAAAAAGTCACTCAATCCGACTTATGTTCAACCGACAGCCTACGAGAAACCTACTTTTCTATTATGAATGTACTATATGCACCGTAGATGTGGCATAGACGAGCCAAGCACATGGAAGGGCAACCTAGACCAATATGTCATGACCGGAGGTAGCTGAAGGATTTGTTACCCTAGCAAAGGCAAATTCATGAAGAAATAGATAGGCTCCTGACTTAACGATTGCACGATTTCCAGCGTAACAAACTTACGGATGAGGCGCTCCGACAAGACGTGACCAACATAAGCAAGTCACCCTTCACGGACGAGATCGAGCAGGCAAAGCCTCCAAACAAGTTCAGCATGCCACATTTCACATCCTTTAAAGGAGATGGAGACCCGAAAATTTACCTAAAGCACTATCGCAGTGAAATGATCCTTTATCGGAACAATGATCCTTTCATGTGCAAGATATTTGCCACCACTTTACAAGGTGAATCGCAAGATTGGTTTCACACTCTGCTGCCATAATCCATCCAGAGTTTCGAAGAGCTTTCTTTGGTTTTTACCAATGAATATTCATCGTATCGCTCGATCAAGAAGAAGTCCAACCACTTGTTTAAAGTAAAAAAGAACACAAAGGAATCGCTCCATAACTATATGAAGAGGTTCAAAGCAGAGAAGGCAAAGATAGTCAGATGTAACGACTCGATAGCTAGTGCCACCGTTCCAAAAAGGACTCCCAGCAGACCACCCATTATTCGGAGAATTAATCATGAGAGAAGATCTAACTCTGGCAAACTTATTCGCTTTAGCGGAGAAGCATACACTTTGGGATGAAGGCTCGGCGAGTAACCAAGGCACCCAAGTAGCCTTGAAAAGAATCTGTAGTAGCTTAAAAGAATGAGGACTAGGAAATCAGTACAACAACAAAATACGTATGTAGGCTAAGCGCAGAGACCGATCCTCAACTAAAAGAGGCCCAACGTCTAAGAACTATTCTAAGTTCTTGATCCTGATCCACTAAATCCTCCGCGACACCAAAAGTGAACCATAGTTCAAGCTGCCGAAGCAATCAAGGGAGATACCTTCAAGTTAGACTACACCAAGTATTGCGCATTCCATAGAGGTTTCAGTCACATAACTGACAACTACTACACTTGGAGGAACTACCTAGAGAAACTGGTGGAAGAAAGCAATGTCGACAGATACTTGGATAAGCTAGCTGCGCAACCTAGAAAGAACACAGACGTCGAGAAAGAACCGCCGACCAAGACAATTCAGATCAATGGCATTTTTGCCGAATCCGAGCACTTGGGAGCCACCAACAACTCCAAAAAGAAGAAGATCCAGTAGGCTCTATTAGTCTATGAGGTCCAGGTAGTCAACACCCAACCTGGACCCATCGTTAGCTTTACCGAGCAGGATGTTGAAGGTGTCGAATTCCCACACAACGACACACTAGTGGTATCTATCCAACTAGCCCACAATATAGTCGACATAATAATGGTTGACAATGGAAGTGTAATTAACCTACTCCAATTTCCAATCATTCAGCAGATGAGCCTGCAAACACGATCACACGTCAAGTGGATGTACTCACCAGATTCAACATTCACACCTCGACTACCATCGGCAAAATAACACTCGATGTAAGAACACCCCTAGTGCTCTTAAAGCAAATGTTTATAATAGTTAGCAACTCGTCTCCTGATAATGGGATTTTAGGTTGACACTGGCTAGTAAGACTTAGCACGGTAACCTCTGTTGAGTACTAAAAAATCTCTGAGGAAGAAATCAATAGATCAAGTCAAATTAGGTTGCATCCCGATGATGCACTGTACAAGTTTTAAAAGAGTCAAAAATGAAGTCATTTAGCCTGTAGAGCCTACAGAAGTACAAAGGGATAACGAAGCTACCACATAACAATTACAGCAGACGAGTTAAGAAGACACCGAGCACATCTTTCTTGACCTAAATTAGCGGTCAGACCATATCAACAACTTGGCGGAGTTGAGAATCCTAACCCCGCCGAATGCACATCCAAGGCAGATCCAAGTGATCTTGGATATGAAGTCCTCTACTACTCTGAAGAAGATTCAAGGTCTGACCAGACGAGCAGCCGCACTTATTATTTACATGTTTGGTGGTACCTGAAGCGGCAATAAGCTCTAGAAATTCAAAAATTGAGGGCCTGACTACCTGTATTCCATAATTCAAAAACTTTCCTCAATGCGAAAATTAGCTACTAGAAATTCAAAAGCTAACTTTGGCAATAGTTGTTGCAACCCGAAAACTCAAGTTATACCTTCGGACGCACACAGTCATCCTGATGACACATTATTTCATTCATTCCAAATGCGCGACGATAAAGGTGCAAACACTGGCAAACAGAAAGTTTTTTGATGAATGCATTAACTCAGCCTGAAAAGAGCGTCAAGGGCAAACAAACACTAAAAGGAAGCACTCGGAAGCAAGTTTTGTCCTCGTTGCCCTAAAAAATTGTACAGATAAGCATTTTATATCGGCAGTTGAGCACCATCACCTACTGTGTGTGACACGGCCCCAACTGACCTTTACTCCGTAACTCAACTCTATAGTGGCCCAATATTGGCAGTTGAGTATCGTGTCCTGCTGCATGTAATATGGTCCCAGCTCCATGACTTCTTACCGCACCTACCTTGCATCACGGCTCACAATCGTGAGAGTCATACTTCATGGCTCCTCGCCACGTCAACTTAAGATCTGCAACTCCTTGCCACGTCGATTATATCCGCAACTCTTTAGACTTCAAAGCATCAAATGACAAAGCATAATACAAGGCTTTACAAACAGGCGTTTTGAATTACAAAACACTTGGTAGTGAGAAAACTCATAATTCATTCTGATTCCCAACTAATCACCAGTCAGACTACCAAGGTGTGCACATCAAAGCATCTGGAGATGGCGTAATACTTAAAAAAGGTACGAAACTAGCTTGAGGGGTTTCAGACTTACACCCTTACTCAAGTTTAGCGAGCAAACAACATCCAAGCAGATAAGCTAGCCGGCCTAGGTTCCGCCTTCGACCATAAACTCAAACGCTCTATTCTGGTGAAGTATCTGGAAAAACCAAGCATAAAGGTGGAGCTGGCAGCTGAGGTGTCACAAGTTAGTATAACTCCGAACTAGCAAGATTCCATTAAGACTACCTGGTCAATGGTACATTCCCTATAGAAAGATTGGAGTCTAGAAAACTTCAAACGAAGGCAGCACACTACTACATATGGAATGACATTCTCGTCCATAGATCCTACATTGGACCACATCTTCGCTGCCCAGCGCCTTCTAATGACCTAAAAGTTTTAAGTTCAATCCACGAAGGTGTTTGTGGAAATCACTCTAAATGCCGATCCCTGGCACACAATGCTCTTAATGTATGCTACTATTGGCTTACTATGCATTAAGACACTAAGGAGTTAATACAAATGTGCAACAGCTACCAATGTTACAAGCCAGTACCAACACTACCTGCCAGTGAACTACACCTGCAAACGAGTCATTAGCCGTTTATGCAGTGGGCAATTGACCTGGCAGGGCCCATGCCGCCCATTACCGAGGGCAAAGGCATAATGATCGTGGAAACTAACTATTACATCAAGTAGGTGGAAACAAAGCTAACGACAACCACAACTCAGATGAACATCAAGCGTCTATTATGGAGGAGCATCATCTGTCGATTTGGCATCCCTCAATCCATCGTCATAGACAAGGGTTCGCAATACATAGGCAAAGATTTGGCAAAATTCTCCCAGAAATATTGCATCAAGCAGCACATGTCCAAGCCAAGGTATCCGCAAGGAAATGGGCAGGCCAAAGCATCTAACAAGATGATTCTCAACGGCCTCAAGAAATCTCTTTCAAATAAGAAGGGAAAATGGCCACACGAACTTCTCGGATGTTTATGGGCATATCGCACAATCAAACGAAGAGCAACCAGTGAGACTCTTTTCTCCTTGGCTTTGGTTCAAAAGCACTCAATCTTCCCAATGTCATCGTGCCAAGTATCAGCACTCCATTGCCAAACATCGAGCAAAACAGAAAAAAGATGGTCATAAATTTAGATCTGGTAGAAGAGGAACTTGAGAATGTCATCACCCAAATTGCAACCTACTAGCAACAGCTCTTCTTCAGTTACAACAAAAGGGCGAAAATCCAGCAGTTTCTACCCCGGAGATTTAGTCCTAAGAAAATACTTCATCACTACCCACAAAGAAGGATCCAAAAGATGGATCTCATCTGGGAAGGTCCGTACAAGATCAACAGAGTAGGTGGCAAGAGTAATTACACCCTCGCCACCATGAACTATAAAGAGATCGAAAAGCATGGAACGCCTACAATATGAGGAAGTGTCATACGTGACCTTCCGCTACATAAGAGCCCGAAGACTTAAGCAGCTTGACGGACACTAATAGATTCATATTTGTACAAGTTTTAATCACCTTAGTACTTGGATTATGTATAGTTTTCATCCCTTAGTAGTAGTTTACTTGTGGTTTTCTTATTTTGTAGGATTAATTGCAAAGAAAGGGATTTTGAGGTTAAAAGATGAGTTTTAAGAGCCTAAAAATAGTCCATAAACATTCAAGGAAGATCATAGGATATCAAAGTGATGCCTAAGAAATGGAGGTGACACAATTTGGAAAATCTGGGATATGGGAGTTTGTGTCCAACGACTTTGATGAGCTGCCATTTATTCATCCAGAGGAACCTCATTGCATACCATATATGGATGAAAGATATGGAAGTTTCTTTCAAATGGAGTTAGAATCATGTCAATCCGATATTCCTACAATGAATTATTATCATCTTAATGACTGATGTTCTAATTTCCAGGTTCGATTAACTTTGCATTTCAAGTGATTTGGGTCAAATTTGTGCAGTTCATTTGAAGTGGAGATTTAAAGCCCAACAAGTAAATTAGTTTGACCAGTGTGATAGAGAGAATATGAGCTACCCTTTTAGGCCCAATAATGCACTTAATCCTCATCAAAATACAAGTGGAGGGTGGAGATGAAAAGCAAAAAGAAAAAATTTGCCTGCCGCCCCGCGCGGGGGGGGGGGGGGTGCGGTGGGTCGGGCTTGGTGTTGGGATTGAAT
Organism: Pyrus x bretschneideri; assembly: GCF_019419815.1. Lineage (NCBI taxonomy): Eukaryota > Viridiplantae > Streptophyta > Magnoliopsida > Rosales > Rosaceae > Pyrus > Pyrus x bretschneideri. The sequence continues at coordinate 3,018,885 of NW_025999787.1, read as the reverse complement.
GGTTTTGTTCTAAGCGGGTATTGCTACAAAACAGGGGAATAAAAGGGAGAATGGCTGCAGACTTGAAGGGGGGAAAAAGGAAAAGAAAAAAAAAGCATAAGAGGGAGAGGAAGGCACATAAGAGTTCGGCAGCTTGAGGAGTGCAAAATTCTCCTTTGGTTTAAGGGTTTCTCGTGTTCTTCTTATCTTTAGTTATGTTTTCCATGGCTATGTGTTTCTAAATTCTTTTGCTAAGGCTACAATGTTGCCATAACAAGAATATTTTCTGTTTTTAGCTATTTGATTATCCAAGACAATTTCCATCATGATGAATCTCAAATTTTGGGCTTAATTAACTTGTTCTTTCGTTCTTGACAATTGGTCATCGCTTGGATGAATTAATACATGTTTATTGCAGGTTCATAGACATACACCCATGTTATGTTCTGATGCGAGAATTATACGCACACAAATTAACCCTCTTGTTGTCAAATTGTAGTAAGGATGCAAGTAGGGATCGTTCTTAACCGGGGATTAGGAGGGATTGCAAATCTCTTGGAAACTGACTTAAAAACGTAAAATAAAGTTTAAAACACTAAACTAAACTCAAAGAATGCGAAACTAAACGCTTAAAACACTAAAACAAACCAAAAGACTCAAACATCACCCAAAACACTCAAAACTGCCTTAAAAACACTTTCTGGGCAGTTTTGAGCACTTTGGTGAATTTGGACGAATTTGTATAACAAATTGAATCAAAACACTTATAAACACAAACTTAAACACTTTCTAACTAATTTGGACAATACAAAGACTCAAAGGACTCAAAACAGGTTCAAAAGACTCAAAACTGCCTAAAAACACTAACTAGGCAGTTTGTGACCTTAAACACAAATTTGGACGAATTTAAGATGATAGGTTGATTCAAAACACTTTAAAACACAAATTAAACAGATTCTAAACACTATAGAACAAGAAAGTAAAGGGGGGTTTTGTTTTGACGAAAATTGAAATAACAAAACAAAGTAACAAACTAGGCAGATTGTAAAACGAATTCCTTGAAAACAAGATGATGGATGGATTAGCTAAAGGGTTCATCTCCATACATGTTACACTTGCATAATAAAAAGATTTCCAATTGCATTTCAATAAATTATGAAACTCATCACCCCGGGTTAATTAGGTCCGCTTAAATTAACCTTCAAATCTTCCTAACGTTATTGAATTGGATGATTGCATACGACAACCCAAAACATTCCCCACAAGTCCCCTACATGATTGCATAATAGAGATACAAGCAAGAATCATTACGCTCTATGAAAATTATAAGTGTTGACGAGGCATTCGTTACTATGATTGCATGAAACTTATGCCAAGAATTCGTTTAACGCGATTGTTTATAAGCAACCTCCACTACTTGTGAATATAAGTTCATAACTATTAGGTGAAACTCACTTATATTCTAGCGTCATATTCATGCATGAAAATTAAGCGTACACTCTCAATAAACATACATAAATAAGTTATCAATCAAACAGTTAAACAAATTGAATCCACAACTTATGAAATGCAATTAGAAGTAATCAAATCATATTGCAAGCATAAACATATATTTCGAATTCCCCCCTAGCCAAGGGGGGTTTAGTTCCTCATGATACAAAACAAAGAGAATCAAAGAAACACCTAAACATTCCAACAACTCAAACTTGAATTGTATGAACGTTTAGGCCCTCTTCTCTTCCATTCCTCATTCGTACAAAACAAAGAGTATTGAAATTAAACATTGAAATCAAAGAAACACCTAAACATTCCAACAACTCAAACTTGAATTGTATGAACATTTAGGCCCTCTTATCTTCCTCTTCGTTGTAGCACAAGGTCTAAGGATAGTTTGATGGTGTGAATGGTTTGGGGAGTGGTGAAAATGGAAGGAGGAGGCCACGGCAATGGGATGATTTCTGGTGTGGTGTTTGGATTATTAGGGAGAGAGCATGGCACAAGGGAATGGTTGGTGTTTGTGACTGAAATGTGTATGGAAGAATGAATGAGAATGTAGGTGTAATGGATGCTTATTTATAGGCGAAATGGGGGGAACATGACAGCTAGGAGGGAATGTGGCTGCATGTTTGAATGATTAAAGGATGCATGTGGGTTGGAAATGCATGTGTAAGCATGTGTTGGCTGAATTAAAGAATGTGAGGGAATGATGAAAGGGGAAACATGACAGCTAGGTTGGAAATGCATGTGGGTTAAAGTGGAATGATGATGGGAGATGCATGTGGCTAAAGGTAAGGGGGAGTGTATGGTTATGGTTATGATAAGTGATAAGTGAATGTTGATGATAAGTGATAAGTGAATGGTTTGATAAGTGATGAGTGAATGGTTATGATAAGTGATAAGTGAATGGTTTGATAAATGATGAGTGAATGGTTATGATAAGTGATAAGTGATGATGATAAGTAATGATATGTGGGAGTGTGGCTGAAATGAAGGAGTGGAATGTTGGAATGTTATGCACGGCTAAGGATATAGGAAAGGTTTAAATGTCCTAAAACTAAAGGGAACAAGGTTCCAACACTTTGGTCTTCAATTTCGTCCAACACTTTGGCTCCAAGCATAAGCTATCCATCCTTAGCCCAAAAGTGCTCCAAAAGTCTCCAAAATGCATCTTTTTGCTCCTTTAGCCCTTTGGACCTACAAACACACGAAAATAGCTTAAAGTACTAAAATAACTAAAGAAACATAACGTAAATGCACGAGAACAAGCCATTTAAGTCGCATGAATATGCTCCTATCATGTTCTTGTTCAAATCATGAATTATAGATCACAATTTACTAGAAGCATATACCATGTTCTAGGTTTTGTGTGGTTGTATAAAAGTTCCATTGTACTTAGGGAACTTCAAGTTATGAAATCTAGGCATACACCATGCTAGGTTGCTTTTTAGAAGAATATAATTTGATGCATACATCATGACCGAATTATAGAGTTGGGAAACTTAATCATCAACATAGGAGTTGTTAATTGGATAGTTGATAGCTAAGAATCGGAATAGGATTGTTATTGGTGAAATTGGATGCCTTAGCCCTTAACTTTTGGTTTGTTCTTAAGTTTTATTGATATTGGTTTATTTATTTTCTTAAACTTTCAGCAATTTTATCTTTTAGTATTAATCTTCATAACCAATATTTCCTTTAATTTTCTTGCTCAATAATATTTTCAATTTTACTTGTGCATTAAGTGGTTAGTTTTCGAATTAAATCACCGTTCCTTGTGGGATTCGACTCCGTACTTGCACTTTCACTTGTTGTATATATTAGTTTGTTTTCTGATTTTTATTTTTATTCTATTTATCAATTATTATTACATTATTTTTTCTTTTTTGTTATAACCTTTTGGTATATGAATGGAAGGCGTTCACGAAGCCTTGAGCCAGTTCCTTTTGACCCAGAGATCGAATGTACTTTGTGAAATCTAAGAAGGAAAAAAGAAACGCAATACATGGAAAAGGAACAGGAAATACCTTAGCCCATGGTGGCTAATTCGGTTCCCCATTTCACTAACGTACCTCAATGCTTAGTTCTTCTGAATGGTGCTCCTCCGAGTATCCAGTTGAATGCTTCCACGTTGTCGTTGATGCCTAATTTTCATGGGTTGACTCAGGAGGATCCCTTTGATCATCTCAAGCTTTATGTTGAAGCTACAAGCACAATCACTCATCCAACCATAGATCAAGATCAAATCAGGATGAGATCGTTTGGTTATTCACTCCGGGACAAAGCCAAAGATTAGTTGCATAATTTGAAGCCAAGAATAATCCAGAGTTTCACTACGCTCACAAATGCTTTTCTTTTGAAGTTCTTTCTAGAGACTAAAACAAATGCTTTGAGGCAATAAATCATGCAATTTTCACAAGAGAAAGATAAGCCATTTTTGAAGCATGGGAGTGCTATCAAAACCTTCTAAGTAGGTGCCATCACCACAATTTTGCAGATTGGCTACAAATTAAGTTCTTCTATAATGGACTTAATGAGAGTGACAAAGAGTGAGTGGATAACCAAAGTGGAGATGGCCTGATGATGAAGTCCTATCCGAATGTTATAGTCTTGTTTGAGACTTTAGCCATTTAATCAGCTCATAGAGGAAAACGAAAGACTAAAGCACCAATGAAGAAGGCCGGAATGTATCAGATCAATTTATATACCAGGTTAGAAGCCAAGGTTGAAACACTTGGGAAACAAATGGCTAGTTTGATGAGCATAGTGAGTCAACAATATCAAAATCAGCCTCTAGTAAATCAAGGAAATTTTCAAGTGCAGTCGATATGTTCTATTTGTTCTCAGTTTGATCATGTCTCTGAAGCATGTCCTCAATATTATTATGAGAATACGTTCGATCAAGCCAATCAGCTTCAAGTATATCAAGGAAAACCGAAGAATGAACCGTTCTCTAACACTTATATCAGGGGTGGAGAAATCATCCGAACTTTTCTTGGAATGGTAATCAGAATATAATCAGGGTAATATGTAAATACAGCCGAGATCTTATCAAGGGAACATGCAAATGGTTCCTACAAAGCCAAATTGTACTTCATCTTCACTGGAAGTTATGATGCAAGGATTCATGCAGAAAACTGATGATGCAAACAGTAAGGTTTTGACTAAATTTTATAATTTTAATCAGAATATGACCTCCATGACAACTCGACAAAACACTATAGAGGCAGCCTTGAAATCTTTGGAGGATCAAGTTAGGCAAAATGCTCAGTCTATGAACACCTGAGAGAGTGGAAAATTTCCAAGCCAAGTTGAGCCAAATCCAAGGGATCAACAGTTTGAGCATGCCAAAGTAGTAACTTTGAGGACTGGTAAGATCACTGGGTAAGAAAATTGTAAAAAGGAAACTGAGCTTGAAACTTTAAAGTAGATTATACATCACCAGTTGTTCCAGAGTTGCACTCTAAGCCTAAAAAGGATTCTACAAATGCCAAAACCACTTAGGACACTCCGAAAGTTGTTGAAAGAGTTTACAAGCCTCCAATTTCATATCCTCAAAGGCTAGTGAATTTGAAAAAGAACAAGCAAATGTTAGACATCCTTGAACAATTCAAGAAGGTGGAGTTCAACATTCCTCTCCTTGATGCAATCAAGCAAATTCCTTCTTATGCAAAATTTTTGAAAGATTTATACACTAACAAGAAGAAGTTCGAGGAAGATGAGAAAGTGATGTTGTTTGAAGAAGTTAGTGCAGTACTACAAAGGAAGCTTCCAATGAAAATAAAAGATCCAGGGAGTTTTACTATCTCTTTTATTGTTGTTAATCATATGTTTAAAAAAGCTTTTCTTGATTTAAGGGCTAGTGTGAATCTAATGCCTTTTCAGTGTATGAACAACTAGGTTTGGGAGAGCTTCAACCTACTTCAGTAGTCTTATAACTTACAGATCGATCAGTAAAATATTCGAGGAGAATTCTAGAAGATGTTCTTGTTCAAGTTGATCACTTTATCCTACCGGCGGATTTTATTATGCTTGATATGGAGTTGTTCCGATGCTTGAGAAAAAGATTCTGATTATTTTAGGAAGGCTATTCATGGCTACATTCAGGACTAAGATCGATGTCAAAGAAGGTCTTTGAACAATGACAGCCTCAGGGGAAACAATCGAATTCAGAATTTTTGATGCCATGAAGTAACCGGGGAAGGTATATGATTGTTTTCGTGTAGACACCATTGATCGTGAGGTACAAAAATTGTTCAATCTTACTAGTTCCTTAGATGCATTGGAGACATGTCTTACTCAAAACTGTGATAAGTACGAATTGGAAAGTGAACTTTATGAAATGCAAGTTGCACTTGACACATTACTAGTACTTGTTGTGGTTAAAAGTATGCACCAAGTTCCAGGTAATCATGTCCAAGGTCACCATGTTTTTGAGGAACTTCCTCTCATTTTCAGCATTTTTGTTCAGTTAGTCAAGAAACCTCCAAAGTTGGAACTCAAGCAACTACCTGAACACTTGAAGTATGCCTACCTTGGTGAATCAGAAACATTGCCAGTTATTATTGCTTCTAAAGTTGACTAAGGTAGAAGAGGAAAAGCTTTTAAGGGTGTTGAGAGAGCGCAAGATGACTTTGGGTTGGACTATAGTGGATATAAAATGTATTAGCCTTTCCATGTGTATGATCGCATCTTTCTTAAAGATGACGCTAAGCCAACTAGTGATCATCAAAGACAGCTGAATCCAAATATGAAAGAAGTGGAAAGAAAAAAAGTTCTTAAATTACTTGAGGTTGGGATTATCTATCCTATTTCAGATTCAAAATGGGTGAGTACAATTTTGGTGGTACCAAAGAGAAGTGGTATAACAATGGTAAAAAATGAAAACAATGAGTTGATACCTATGAGGTTGACAACGGGGTGGCGAGTTTGTACTGATTACCGAAGCTGAACGATTCAACACGCAATGATCACTTTCCTATGTCTTTCATTGATTAAATGTTGGAGAGATTGGTAGGGCATAGTCACTATTGCTTTCTAGATGGTTACTCCGAGTACAATCAAATTCCTATTGCTCCAGATGATCAAGAGAAGACTACCTTCACTTGCCCTTTTGGCACTTTTGCTTATCGGAGAATGTCGTTTGGGTTATGCAATGCCCCTGCTACTTTTCAGAGGTGTATGTTGGCCATCTTTTCTAATATGGTGGAGAGATTTATCGAGGTATTCATGGATGAAATTTTAGTATTTGATTCTTCATTTAATTATTGCCTCGATCACCTATCTTAGGTTCTAGAAAGATATGAAGAGTCCAATTTGGTCTTGAATTGGGAGAAATGTCATTTCATTGTTCAACAAGGCATAGTATTGGGACATGTGGTTTCCAGTAGAGGTATTGAAGTGGATAAAGGGAAAATTGATTTAATTGCTAAGCTTCTACCGCCAACTTCGGTCAAAGCAGTTATATCTTTCTTGGGGCATGCTGCTTCTATCGTCGATTTATCAAAGATTTCTCTAAGATATTGAAGCCTCTATGTGATCTCCTTGCTAAAGATGCCACCTTTGATTTTAATAATGAGTGTTTGCATGCTTTTAACTATCTTAAAAATCTTTTTAACTTCTGCTCCTATTATGATGACTCCATATTGGAGTCTTCCTTTTGAACTAATGTGTGATGCTTCTGATTATGTAGTAAGAGCAGTTTTAGGGCACCGAGTTGGCAAGCTACCCCATGTTATTTATTATGCAAGCAGGACCCTTAACGATGCTCAATTGAATTATTCGACCACTGAAAATGAGTTGCTAGTTGTGGTTTTTGCATTGGAGAAATTCAGGTCTTATTTGACTGGTTCTAAGGTAATTGAATTTTCTGATCATGCAGCTCCCAAGTATTTGCTTACCAAGAAAGAGGCTAAACCCAGGTTAATCTGTGGGTGCTTTTGTTGCAAGAATTTGACTTAGAGATTCGAGATAAGAAGGGGTCAGAGAATTTAGTTGCAAATCATCTTTCTCAGTTAGTTTCAGCTTTGAGAGATGATGAAGCGGAGTTACCATTGAATGAGAGTTTTTCGGACGAACAACTCTTTGCCATTTTCGAAACAAATTTTCCTTGGTTTGCTGATATTGTGAATCACTTGGCTACCAGAGAATTTTCTGGAATGAGTAATCGTCAAGACAGAAAGAAACTTCAATCTATGGCCAAGCATTATTTTTGGGACGATCCATATTTGTTCAAGCATTGTCCGTATCAAATTATTTAGAGATGCATTCCCAAGGAAGAACAGCAAAGTGTGCTTACTTGCTACCATAGTTATGCAAGTGGAGGACATTTCGAGGCTAAGAAAACTACTACTAAGGTACTGCAATATGGATTCTTTTGGCCTTCTTTGTTTAAAAATGCATATGATTTTTGCAAGAGATGTGATCGCTGCCAAAGGATGGGAAATATTTCGCACCCAAACATGATGCCACTCAACAACATTTTAGAGGTTGAGTTATTTAATGTGTGGTGTATTGATTTCATGGGACCCTTCCCAAGCTCTTACGATTATCAGTATATATTGGTGGGAGTTGACTATGTTTCTAAGTGGGTTGAGGCTTTGGCTACTCGAACCAATGATCATAAAGTTGTTTTGTCTTTCCTCAAAGACATCATATTTCCTCAGTTTGGGACTCCTAGAGCCATTATCAGTGACAGGCAGTCATTTCTGTAACAAGCCTTTTGAAGTTCTCATGAAAAAGTACAACATAACCCATAAGGTGTCTACATCTTATCATCCTCAAACAAGTGGTCAAGTTGAGGTTTCAAATAGAGAAATCAAGAGAATTTTGGAAAAGACGATCAACACTACAAGGAAAGATTGGTTTGTTCATTTGAATGATGCTTTGTAGGCGTATAGAACTATATATAAGACCCACATAGGCATGTCTCCTTATCGACTTGTCTATGGGAAAGCTTGTCACCTTCCGGTGGAGTTGGAGCATAGAGCTTTGTGGGCTATCAAGCGGCTGAATTTTGATTTAAACAAGGCTGGAGCACGACAACTTTAGTTGAATGAACTAGAACTGCAAAATGAAGCCTATGAGAATGCAAAGATATACAAGGATCAAATGAAGGCTTATCATGATAAGTTAATTGTTCGAAAAGAATTCTTTCCAGGTCAGAAAATGTTGTTCTATAGCTCTAGACTCCGCCTTTTTCCAGGTAAACCCAAATCTCATTGGTCTGGTCTTTTCTTAGTACAACATGTTTTTCCTCATGGTGCAGCTGAAATTCATAATCCCAAGGATGGATCCACGTTCAAAGTGAATGGACAAAGACTGAAGCTTAACTGGGATGATGCAACGCATGAAATTTTTGAAGCTTTATATCTTGATAAGTGCCCTGGTGCCTCCATTTAAGTTTGGGGGTCGTCCGTTTGGCTGAAGATGTTAAACTTAGTGCTTGTTGGGAGGCAACCCAACTAGGTGTTTTCGTTCCTTTTCTTTTAGTTTATTTTTGTTTTGTGTTTTTGATGCATCTATCATGTTTTAAATGTTTATCTAATATTTGCAGATATTTGCCATGTGCCTACGCTAGTAAGTGGAAGTGAATGGGTGATTTGTCAACTTCAATACTTCATTAAAGGGAGTTCTAAATCCTATATTTGCAATTTCTATTTTCTTTTTCAATTTTTTTTTCTTTATGTGGTCTTTCCATTTCTTTGCTTTGGTGAATGCATTGCACGTATTAGTTTTTGCAAACATTGAGGACAATATTTCATTTAAGTTTGGGGTGGGAACTTTAATTTTTGTGTTTTCATTGCTTTTGTTTTAAGAATTGTCAAAAAATTTAAAAAATTAGGTCGCTCAATCGGTGGTTTTTCTTCTGCTTTAGCAAAAAGTAGTATGTGTTCTGTTGCTCAAGTGACCATGTAGTCTGCTCAAGTAATTTATTTTTATTTATAAAAAAAATGTTTTTTTTTTTTGTTTCTTCCAACACCTATGATGAGAATTGGATTTAAGTACGTTGTATGATTGATATGAGATTGATGAGTATTAATTATGATCTACAGATTATTTACTTACCGTCTCTAATTGACATGACTTTCCTTGAAAATTCTTGAGCACATTAACCATGTTAATATGACGGTTTCATGATATAGAGACTTATATGAGGGTTTTGTGAGGGGAGTTTTAACAAAACACTCCGGTATTGTTCACTTTTAATGAAAAACCATATTTTTACCTTTCCCTAGTATTATTCACTACACCTTTATTTATCATTTTTCATTAAAACTAAAGTTTTGTTGAACTTTTCGGTTGTTTTCCTTTTGTGAGACTTGTTTAACCCTTGTGAGCATTTGAGCCTATTCAAGATTTAACTATTATGTGCAATTCTCATTTATTCTTGTGTGAATGGTCCCGTTTTATTTGTATCTCTAGAACTTGCCTTAAACCTATTGATACACTCATCAATTCATGTAACAAACTTGGAAGTGATAAGGCATTTGTTTCTTTCGTTTGAGCCTTTCAAGCCAACCATTATTATGATTTTCCCTAGTTAGCCCTATTGAGCCTTTAATGTGAACCTTTCTTGTTTCTTTAACCTAAATATTTCTACCTACTCTTGTTAAAAAAATAAAAAATAAAATAAAATAAAACTAAACAAAAACAAAAATCCTACCTGTCTAAAGAGCTTGTAGAGTAGTTGTTAGGGTCGAATATTGTAATTTCAATCTTTCTCATTTTTCATGTTTAAAAAAAAAAATTAAAAAAGTACGTTGTTGTTACTACAAGAAAATGAATTGAGTGTTTCAAAGATCAGACCAAATGAAAAATAGTCTCTGCATAGAGTAGAAGTGCTTCATATATCTTTTAGATTATTAGTTCTTTTTTCAAAGTAATTGTAAGCTCTACAAGTCATTTAGATTTTGTGTTTTTCTTACCCTTCTTTGTTAGCCAATTAACTCCTAGCCTCAATACAACCCTGTGAAAGACTTTTGACCTAAGTAGTTATTTGATATTGATACCAAGTTAGGTGGACAAGCGAGTATATGGCAGCATATTTAATGAGATCACTTGAGCGAAACACATCAACCTACAAATATGAGTGAATGAGTGTATACCCTGTGAGGAATTGGAGTTGAGCTAATTTGCATATACATATCTAGATCATGAAAAGTTGTGTTAAAATGGTTAATGCTCACACACTTCAAGGATGCTGAGTCGATTTCAGAAAATTTGTGAATTGTTTGATTTGAAAATCTTTAATACTTGTTGAGATCATATTGATCATGTTTATGAGTTGAATTTCCTGAGGGTGCCATTGTTGGAAGGATTGCTTTGAGTTTTAGTTTGATTTTCTTTTGTTTTGTTTAGCTAGAGGACTGGCAAAATTTAAGTTTGGGGTACTTGATAGACTCATATTTATACAAGTTTTTATCACCTTAGTACTTGGATTATGTATAGTTTTCATCCTTTAGTAGTAGTTTACTTGAGGTTTTCTTATTTTGTAGGATTAATTGCAAAGAAAGGGATTTTGAGGCTAAAAGAGGAGTTTTGAGAGCCTAAAAACGGTCTGTAAACATTCAAAGGAAGATCACAGGATATCAAAGTGATGCCTACGACATGGAGGTGACACAATTTGGAAAATCTGGGATATGGGAGTTTCAGTCCAGCGACTTTGATGGGCTGCCATTTATTCATCCAGAGGAACCTCATTGCACACCATATATGGATGAAAAGATATAGAAGTTTTCTTTCAAATGGAGTTGGAATCATGTCAATCCGATATTCCTGCAATGAATTATGATTGTCTTAGTGACTAATGTTCGGATTTCCAAGTTAGGTTAACTTTGCATTTCAAGTGATTTGGGCCAAATTTATGCAGTTCATTGGAGTTGGAGATTTAAAGCCCAACAAGTAAATTAGTCTAACCAGTGTGATGGAGAAATATGAGCTGGCCTTTTAGGCCCAATAATGCACTTAATCCTCATCAAAATACAAGTGGAGGGTGGAGATGAAAAGCAAAAAAAAAAAAAATTAAAAAATTGGGGGGGCCGAGGTTTTTTTGGGGGTGTGGGGGTTGATTGAACTGTTTTGTTCCAAGCAGTTGTTGCTGCAGAGTAGGGGAATAAAGGAGAGAACGGCTGCAAACTTGAAGGGGGGGGAAAGGAAAAGAAAAAAATGCAGAAAAGGGAGAAAAAGGCACGCAAGAGTTCGGTAGCTTGAGGAGCGCAAAATTTTCCTTTGGTTCAATGGTTTCTTATGTTTTTCTTATCTTTAATTATGTTTTCCATGACCATGCGTTTCTAAATTCTTTTGCTAACGCTACAATGTAGCCATAACAAGAATATTTTGTGTTTTAGCTATTTGATTATTCAAGAAAATTTTCGTTATGATGAATCTCAAATTTTGGGCTTAATTCGTTTGTTCTTTCATTCTTGACGATTGGCCATCACTTGGCTGAATTAATGAATGTTTGTTGCAAGTTCATAGGCAAACACCCATGTTATGTTCTTGTTCGAATCATGAATTTGAGATCACAATTTACTAGAAGCATACAACATGTTCTAGGTGTGGGCAAATAGGTCCTGGACCCGCGGGTTGAGGTGGATCCATGCTGTTCGGATAGGGTACAAGGCAGGTCCAAAAATTCTAAATACAAAATAGGGTGGGAGGCATGAAGCAGCGGGTCTAAGTAAATATCGAGGCGGGGCGGTTCTACAAATTGGAGAAAACAGCCCCCGGCCCTGACTGTTAATTTCCTACTTTATTAAATCTCTACCATCTATTATATCTATCACCCTCTCTTTCTCCCTTGTTTTCAAAAGTCAGACCCAATTCATTTCACTCAACTCTCCCCTCTCTAGAATTTGAGCCTCAACCTCGAGGTCTCTATCCCGATTCCGACACCGGATTTGCTCTCCTTAACGCAACCACTACCATCTACTCTCATCAATGCCGATAGACTTCATCTCCCTCGAATTCCCAACTGGAGTACTCGCAGCGAGCGGTGACTCTCTCCTCCCTCGATCTCTCCTCTTGGAATCTCCTTTTCTTTTTCGTCTCAAACCTCAATCTCGAGCACATACTCCCATCTTCGTCCATCGACTCTCCATACGTTCTCGTTCTCTCTCACACCCATAACAACTAAGTCGACCTCGACTATGTCGACATCATAGCAGCCAGCCATCATCACCATCATGGCATCATCTCCTGACTCTCCACCAGTCCTCCCAATCACGAATTCGGACCACCATCACATCATCTACGCAGTCGAGAATACCACCATCATCCTGCAAATCCTTAGGTAATTTATGAATTAGGGTTTCTGATTTAGGAATTTAGGATTTTTGCATAAGCCTTTCGATTGATTTAGGAATTATGTGGGTTTCTAATTTGGGAATTTAGGGTTTTTGGGCTGTGATTGCATAATAAGTGCTTTTAGGAAAATCTGCTTCTGGGTATGTAAGATTTTGTTTTTATTCATCAATTGGTGTAATTTGTAATGGCGAAGGTGGAGGTCTTGGATCCGTGAAGAAAACAACGTCTCTTTGGTTCGATTTGTGTGTCAGGGTCAGCGGCTCCAACCGAAGCTACTGGTGTGGCTAGGCTCAAGCTCAAATTGCTTGAACAATCGAGAGAACTAAAGAAGAAGAGAAAAAAAAACCTATGGACCTGGCCCGAACCAACCCGTTTCAAACGGGCCAGGTTAGGTCTGGCTCCTGTATTAAAATTTTTTGTACCTACCCCGACCCGGCCCGTTTCTTTTAATCCCGTGTTTGGTCCGATCCTTTCAAATTTGGGCCGACCTGGCCCGTGCCCAGCCCAACCATGTTCTAGGTTTTGTATGGTTGTATAAAAGTTTCCATTGTACTTAGGGAACTTCAAGTTGTGAATTCTAGGCATACACCATGCTAGGTTGCTTCTTAGAAGAATATAATTTGATGCATACATCATGACCGGATTATAGAGTTGGGAAACTTAATCATCAACATAGGAGTTGTTAATTGGATAGTTGATAGCTAAGAATCGAAATATGATTGTTATTGGTGAAATTGGATGCCCTTAACGTCTTGTTTGTTCTTAAGTTTTACTGTTAGTGCTTTATTTATTTTCTTAAACTTTCAGCAATTTTTTCTTTTAGTATTAATCTTCATAACCAATATTTCCTTTAATTTTCTTGCTCAATAATATTTTCAATTTCACTTGTGTTAAGTAGTTAGTTTTCGAGTTAAATTACCATTCCTTGTGGGATTCGACTCCGTACTTGCACTTTTATACCATCTACAAACCGTGCACTTGTTGATAAACGTGATTAGAATTAAGCTATTTTAGGTTGCTCTAATTTACACATCAAGTTTATGGGGACACCTCCTCGCAAGCTGAGGACTATCTAGTTGTTATGCAGTTCTTACCTTACAACTAAGTTTTTGTTCGTTTCACTAGTTTTTCAAAGAGGAATTCAGAAGTTATTCACAACTTAGCTCGACTGCATGCTTAAAACAACTGATCATTCTTGCACTTCAAATGAAGATCGCACCCTTTCTAGGACTTATCCTAGGAATTACGCCCCCTGGGGACCAACCATGCTCTCCAATACGAGAGGGTAAACCAATTCCCCGACACCCGCATGGGTTTGCTTTTTGACACGAGAGGATAAATTATACACTCAAAATATCCAGACGTAAATGAGTTGGGCTGCCATGATGTAACTAGGTGCGCGATGGCTTGCGTCGGGATTCCTAGAAGTAGCTACAATGGTCTTTTTCAAGGCTTAACTAACTAAAGGACTTTTGGTCTTTAGCTTAATCTGCGAGGAACCAATCCTTAGAAACGGAGACACATTACGCAAAACACCCTATGAACGGCTGCCTTGGAACCCTAAAGCTGCTACCGAGTGCACTAAGGTAGCCTACAATTTCCAGAAGACTGCCTACGGCTTACCTTTCAAGCAATAAGTTGCACTAAACTTATACAACCACACATTTTTGTGAAAGGCTAACAGCTAACGTGCATATACGAAGCTTTATCCACTGCTGACATGCTACGTAGTTGATAAGCTTCATCTCTGCCAACCGCGGAATGATCTTTTAGATCTACACTAATTCCTAAAGTGTTGTGATACTTGCTACGCAACCCATAGAATTGGTTACATAAAAAGTAAGGAGTTTTCTCGAACCTTTGCCTACGAAATTCCATACAACCGCGTACTTTTGATACGAAAGGTTAAAGAATTTCATGCTTCAGAAATCTTTAGTATGTTGTGATGCAGGCCACATAACTCAAAGGATTAAAGAAAGCCAAAGTTAACAGCCAAGTGGTTACACAGACTAATCTGTTTCTATAAGTAAGGCGTCCGGTTGCCGACCCTATGGCTAACAACTTTGCAAATGTTTTACACCAAAACCTACGGCTATATAGGCTACATAGGCTTGTCTGTTTATAGAAAAGCAGCACGAATGCCACTGGTCTAAAGGTCAAATGTTGGGTGTAAACAAATGAAGCAAAATGAAAATAAGCGAAGGAAACAAGTTTGTTAAATTTTCTAGGAAATTTGATAAACAAATAACAAAGGTCGTTGGAGTTCAAGCAAAGCAAAAAGCAACAAGGAAAATAAAAATGATCCTAAAGATTACTCGGTCGTCACACCTTCAGCAGCAGCTACATTCTCAGCAGCGGCATCAGTCAGCGTTTCACCCTTGGCTACCCCAACCTGGGCACCAACTTCTCTAACTACTTCACCTATGGAAGCCTTAAAAGTAAAGGCAAGCAAGTCTTACGGAGAAATAGAGAATGTCTTTAAGTCTTTCCCAGCAAACTCGAAGTCAAAATGCCTACCAAAGAGATGATCTACATAACCCAGTTTATAGAAATCAGCCTGACTCTAAACAAGCAAAACCTCAAGTCCAACCTTCTTACCTTTCAGCTATTCTTTCTCCTTGAGCAGACCAACACGGACGTGCTGCAACTCATCCACTTTCTTCTTCAGACTTTCATTAATCTTCAACATACCTTGAAGTTCCAATACTTGGGGTTCAACCTTATTGACTACTTTCTGGAAGTGGATCACTTGATTATAAGTAACAATCAACTCTTCATCCTTTGCGTAAGAGCAGAACGAAACTCAAAAACGGCACTCTCAAGATCTTGAGTCTGAGGTATATAACGATCAATCTTCTTCTTTGCACTTTCATACTTTCATTAGAATTAATTTTGAAGTGAGCAGACTTAAAGTAGTCTACTTTACTCAAAAATCCACCTTGATGATCACTCTTGTGACTTGAAGAAGACATGCTCGAATAAAAGTGCATCAAGCCCCATGGCCTAAAGACAGCAACTAAGGAAGCCTAGCCCGTGCTAGCTCTCATCTCTCTCTCAACCGAACACACTAGGCAACCCAGTGCACCAGGTAGCCTAGCACACCAAGTGATGCTGTCTCTCATGGCCCAATCCAAAAGGGCAGGGGGCTGGCGCCCCACACCTTCTTCTCTCTTATCTCTCCTGCAAGAGCGCAAGCCCAACGCCCCAATACCTCACAACCTCGGCCCAAGGCGAGAAGCTCCTGACCTGAGCCAAGCCTCAACTCGCCTACGCAGCCCGCGCCGAGCTGCCGCCGCACTGAGCTGCCTACAGCACCATGGCATTCCAACCACTTTTTGCCACATCTTCGACCTCCGCCGAGCTAAATTTCAAGCCTTGAGGCTCCAAAAATTAAGAAGACAAGGAAAATTTAATTTTCTTACCTTGGTGTAGCATGAAGACAAAGAAAGCAACGAAAGACGGTCCTTTGCAAAGGCAAGTGAAGAAGATTGCTAGGGGAAGAAAACAAATATCCTCTAACTTTCTCTCTCTTGTAGGGTTGAATAATTTGCTCTCTAAAGTTGATTTAATCATCTGCTTAAGGTACACTTAAATAGACTTTGGAAGTGATTTATTTCCCTTTCCTAGAATGATCTCATTTCCAATCAAAGTGGAAATCTACATCAAAATCGGAAACAATCTTATGTTTCCTAAAGTAAGGGAAGATCTCCACACCTACTACCCTTTTTCTGCAAGCAGCCCGGTAGTTGTTGGGGCATTTGTAGAGCCAAAAATAATCCAAATAATTATGGAGGTGACACGTGGACTTTTAGGTTAAAAGGACTAAATTACCCTCGAGACACACTGGGATTTGCCCATGCAAAAGACAATAACGAGTCAATCAAGGAAGTGTCAAAGGTGATCAAAATGGTATTTATTCAAATCTCTCTCATCACTCCTCATCAAATCCTTATTCAAAAGGCAACTCCCCAAACTTCCTATTTAATTTAGAAACAATTGTCATGTTAATTGCAAGATATTATTTCACATAATATCTTGCAATTATTCATCCAATTACACTATATATGGCCGCCACTTTTCTCCAAATAGGGTCGGCCACCTTCCTATAAATACCCTTATTATACCATTAAAAACCTAAGTCATTTGCTACCCTCAGACTCCTAAACACATTCTTTTCAGAATTCTAACTTTAGCATCGGAAATTCTTCGGCCAAAGGCCCCCCTCCAAATTCATCGTGGACACGTGAGGCTTTTGGCTTTAATTTTAAGTGTTATTATTTTGCAAGTGCATTTTTGTTAGAAAAAGAAAACGAAAATTTACATCCACAATAGACAATTACAAAAAATAGTCACACCAGGTGGGGACTTGAACCCACAATCGCATGGCACCTTGGGTGTAGAATGTCAATGTTCGAGACAAATGTATTCTTTAATGGTCTATATGGCACTACACCTCCAACATTTTCTTGGGTCAATCACCTCCCAAACTAAAGGCAAATGTCTAGAACTGAAAGAAGTTTTTCACTTTTGCTCATTAAATATTTGTTCCCTTTAAAAATTTGATTCAACATTTTTTTTTACAATTTTACTAGAGGTACGTTGATTATATTGGTAGGTTTGATTACCTATAATATTGGTACATTTAATTTTATGATACATTTGGATTTTTGGTACATTTAAAATCATGGTATGTTTATTTTCAAATGTACCATAAGTTTTAAATACATTTTTTATATAACTATATTTAAAATTTTAACAAATTAATAAATTTTTCTTATGAAAGTATTAATTACTTTTTAAATGAAGGAAGAGACTAATTAAATACAGAGTTAGTTTGGGATTGCTATGCTTCTTTTCAAAACTGATGTGTTATAAGAATAAATAGTTATGAAAAAGCAAGTAAATGTTTGATAAGCTATATTGTTAAAAATGTTTTTAGCAAAACGCAAGACTCTGTCCAACATTATGATGCATGTATACTGCTCAAATTTATATATGTAGGCTTTTTAGCCAAATGGTCCCTGAGATTTGTATAACTCCTCATTTTTTTTCTTGAGATTTGAAATCAATACAAGATGTCCCTGAGATTGTCCACCATCAATCATTTTGGTCATTCCGTGAATAGTCATGTTAAATAAAGATTAAAATGATAAAACGATCCTCAATTTAATAAACAAAAGACCAAAATGATTTGACAAAAATTAAGGGTACTTTTATCATTTTATTCTTATTTAATGGAAATTTTTCACAAAAAGACAAAAAATGATTGATGATGGACAAACTCAGTGACCAATTTTGTCGATTTCGAATATCAATGACCAAAATAAGAAATTATACAAATCTCAAGGAGTATTTTAAATTAAAAGCCATATATGTATATTAGTGGACTTTTCTTTTTAATCTACAAAATAGAGAGTTGCAAATGGATCGAATAGAAAATAGGGAAAGGATCCTTGCTAGATCTTTTCCTAAGGATCCTAGGGATCTTATGATCTCATCCGTTCATCATATATCATGCGATTAAAAATCATTTCAATATTTAAAATTTAAAATTAAATATGAATAGTACTTAACGAAAATTGATCGCATGATATACGATGAACGGGTGAGATTACGAGATCCCTAAGATCCCTAAAAAAGGAATCCGGCAAGGAACCTTTTCCTAGAAAATATATGGTACGAGAGAAATAATTGTTTGTGGTCCGGCACTCATTTGTGTTCTATTGATCCAAGAGGGTGAAAGCTTGTCTTTTGGTACTTTTGGAAATGATGTTTTGAGTGTTTGGATCCATTAGTAATATCACATTAGAGAAAACAAAGTACAGTAAATAATGGAGATTCAGGATTAACATGGTTTAGTAACGTCGCTTAGTACTACAATCTAGTGGTATTTCTCTTCACTTATAAGTGAGAGATCTTAAGTTCAATTCTCGCCAAAGGCAAATTTGAACCAGATTATTGCTATCTTATTGTGAAGCTTAGCCCACTCCCAGCCTCTTAATATAGATAATATCGATTGTTCACGAAAAAAACATTGTTTAGTAATGTGTGATAATATATCCCCTTAAGTAATATCTGATGTGGACATCCACATTATCTAAA